>NC_044196.1:24968082-25100582 GCF_900880675.1 Sparus aurata | reverse complement strand
GTGGAAGTGGCAGGGCTGAGCATAAGAAGGCAGGCTGATTGCAGGATTGGGTGCAGCTGATGGTTACGACTCTGTCCTGTCTCCTGTACATCTGCAGCACTCACACACACACACACACACACACACACACACACACACGTGGACAGGGAGAGAGACTGGAGAAAGGACTACTAACACCTGTAAGAAGGGTGAGTGGCTGAGTTAGATGTAATACTTGTTTTCTACAGTGGTACAATGTTTTTTCTGAATGATTTGTTCCATCTACTGCTTACTCATCGCACTCATTCTAATTTTGTTTTGGTGATTTTCTTGAAATCAGGTACCACTACGATTTGGGGTGTGGCAGTAACTGCTATTGCAGCCTCAGACTCAGCAAATGAGCAACAGTTAAAACTTCTGTTTCCAGCATCAAGAATAAACATGCACAATCAATTATAGATTCATTTCAATGGTTGGTCAATTTAAAGACACAAGAAAGCTGAAAGAGCACAATTGGTCTTTAGATTTTTTTTGGGTGAAGTCTCAAGGCAGATTTTCTAGGGTTTATGTAAGGCCTGAGACAATCATGAAAAATCTCCTAATTGTCTTTGTAGGTCAGAATACTCAATGCTTTTTATTTATCTGACGTTCTGTATGTAGCCTGGTTAAAAATAAGGCACGTAATTTGCCTATTGTTTTTAAGGTCCATTTTTCAAACTGTATTTCAAATGCACTCAGCAGCTGGCTGGAGAACTTGCTGTAAAGCAGTGGATACAAGATAAAACGACAGAGAGAGAGAGATGATAGTTGTCCTTGTCAATCACAATCTCAGCAGTTTGGGAGGCTTCAGATTAAGGGAGTAGCTAAGAGATAATAGGGCTGAATCTGGGACGGACCACATGCACACACATGAAAACACACCATCTTTATTGTATATATTCTGTCAGTCTCAGCACTGCACTTCTTTTCTTTTAGTTTAGTTTTACTGATCAAATATGCTTAATTGACATGGAATAACATACAAAAACAATCTATCAAGAATCAGAAAGTTAAAATTTCAAATGATGAAATTATATTATATTTTACTTAAAACAGTTATAAAGATGGGAACACACGGTAAGTAACTGCAGTCTGTTATTCATGTGTGAGCATACCAGTTTGTCTATGTTTTTGTGCTTGTTCACAAAAACATAAAAAAGTTTTTAATTGACTTTTGACTTGGGGTCATGTGTAAAAGTTGAACCCCTTTACAGTGTGATTATATCAGTGTTTTCCTCTGAACTCCAGCCAAGATGTGGGATTTACCGGAGCCAGGCACATTCACCAGTCACCTCCACTGGAGGAAGCTAATATGTATAAAGCACGAGGATGCCTCCAGCTAATGCGTTTTAGCTGTAGCCAAGGTGGACGAAATGTGCTCTCAGGCCCCTCATCTCCCTGTATCCAACACCTTCGCAAGATGTGTTGCCCGTGTTTGCTTCCCCGATTCTCCATTTCAACCAGACATCAGTTCTAACCTTACCTTCAGAGATATATGAGTGTGAGGTGCAGCACAAGCTGTTTACAAGTTGTTCAGAATTCTGTTTAGTCTGAAAATCTTTATTATATAGAATGAGTGGGAAAAATTTTATGGAGAGAAGACAATTTCAGTTGTTTTCATTGTGAATCAACTTGTTTTAGGGATGAATTTAATCCAGTGATATTTTGTTGATTCTAACCTTAGTACAACTTCAATCTATATATGCACTCAGAGCATTTTTAAACTAAAAGCAGCACCAATAACGCATAGCAAAAAATATACAGTATAAAGTATTTTGTTAAAAGACATATGAACCACTAACATCATGCATGCACTCTTTGTTTTGCAGCAAGGATACTGCCACAGTTAGCTAGCTGGGTATAGCATCACACTTTAACGGAGACAAAAAGTATAAATAGAACTATGTTACATTCATCAGTCAGCATGCCACACCTTCCTGTGGCACATAATCCAAAATCGGTCGCAAAAGTTAATTTGTTTTTCTTACGAACCCGAGGCATAATGCTGACCAAAACTGTATTTTAAAACACGACAGAGATCGTGGAGGCTCCCAGAAGGACTGGACTTTGGGTTGACACACATTTACACACACAGAGATATGTGGAAACCTAAACTTAAGGTCACTGCATAAACAGGCCAGCTTTTTTAGGGATCTTCCATTTTCTTTGTCCATTCCTCAGTACCTTTTTTCTTTCTGTGAGATAAACACGTTGCACACTCTGTCCAGTGATTGATCTGTGTACAAGAAATAATCAGGATCATGACAACTAACCATCCCAACATCAGACAACTTATTATGCTGTTTGCTGGTGTCCTCCAAGCTCCCATAGTACTCTGCTCCTCTATTCTTAATTCCCAACAGACCACGGCTCAATGAGCTGCTGTCACACTCTTCACTCTCCACTCTTCCCAGTGGAAACCAGAACCCAAGCAATTTACATATGTAATTGAGTGGAAAGCAATTGCGCTGGGAGCTGCTCACTGCAAGCAGCTCGCGGCATGCATGTGTATGAGTGATATTATGTGTGTATAGATCCAGATGTCAATGAGAAAGCAAAGGTAATTATGATTTATTACAACTTTTTGACTTATCATAGCAGGAAAAGCCCAGATATGACAAATCTTGGTATGAATGTCTCAGTTACATCAAGTGCCCCAGTATGCCATGACAGTGGCCCCTTTCACACAGAGAAGCCGCATTATCGCCGCATGATGATGACGTCTGGGTTTTTTCAAGGTGTTTCCACTGTGTTGTGATTGAGATCCTGACCCACCAAACATTCTGGGCAAAGTATAACTTTTCGCTCCCAATAACATAATTACACAATCGGCATCAGTAAACTGGATGCTGTCTGACACTCTCACTCGCGGAGACAAAGGCTGTTTTCTGGGGGAAAGTTCACTGAAGTCTCGGTCTGGAGGGCTGACCGTCGCAGTGATTGCTTTTCAACAGAAACACTTGGTGAGTTAAAGTTTTTTGCCAGTGACAGAAGCTGTTATTCGGGCAGAAATGTGAGAATTTTTTCTCATATAAGTTGTCAAAGACAGTTACAGCTACTGTTACTTTTGTTAAGTTATGTAATGTTTCCTTTGTGAGACATTTCTCTTTATTTTGTTGAGTGAGGGACCTGTGTAGTAATCAGACAGTCCTATCGACAAGCCCTCGATACTGTCCAGAAACTGATTTAAATCTTCAAACAAATCTTGAATAGTACATTATATAACTTCATAGGTTCTTTCTTGCTCTGTAATTACCTTAAACATGGTGAAACCTTCCCTCACCACAACCGAAACATTAGGCGAGTTCATAATAACGCAGCACTGTGCAGCACTGCGCAGCGCTGCGCAGGTCTGCCTAAATGATGATGCATGTTGGTTAAAATGTGTTCATGATGACCTGGATGGGAGTGGTTTCTGCTCCGCATTCAATGTCAAATGACCTTAAGCAATCGCGGGAGCAAGGCAAGTGCAGAGCAGTTGAGCAGTTGGTCTCCAGGTACTGCACAAGTCTAGACCCCACCTTCATGACGTCAGGACTTTGCTCTAATTGGCTTTTAATTACGCTGACGTATATGACGTGTGTTTCGATGGATTTCCATATCCATAAGCGCCTGTGCCTCTTCTCTACTCAAATATCACATACTTTCAGATAAGTAGCAGCCGTGTGGCCGCACTTATGGGATAGTCAACATGAATAAACCTATAAAATCCTTCATGTAACGCAACAACCCTGAAAGATCAGAATCAGATTCAGAATCCTTTTATTGTCATTGCACAGTGCACAACAAAATTTTAGCAGCATCTGGTTTTTCACACAACATAAATAGAGTAAGAAGAACAAGTAAAAAGTACAAGGCATTAGTGCAATGTAAGTATATTAAAAAAAGTAAAAAAAAAAAAAAAAAAATAGATAATATGTACAGTGTTACAATTATTTGATGACGATGATGTCGTCAATAAATTGCTCAGTTCTGTCACCTTACTTGTGGTGATAATAGAGAAGTGGTTAACTGCTGTGCCTTGCATACAGACAACACATGTTCAACTCAAGTGTTATCTTCACTATCCACTCTTATAAGCCCTTTCTGATCCTGTCACGTAGAAAGTGTCCAACTTCATAGCAGCATTTGTATCCCTGCCCCTGCAGTCGCCAGCAGATCTCGCTGTTGCAGGAGGTCAGCTGGAGTTCAACTTGAATGGGCCTAAAGAAATACTTTAAATGTTAATTAGTACACAGTGATGTAGTTTGTAGGTCTAAAACTAGAGATGCACCAATCGATCGGCAACCGATCGCAATCGGCCGATAATGCCCCTATCGGTTTTGATCGGAGTTCTCAAAATAGATCACATCAGGCCGATCAGATGACGTTTAAGTATAAAGACAGTGCATTAACTGCATGCAGGGAGGGAATTTCATGGCCGCCGTTGCCCCGCGCCACAGTGGCCTCTGTGCCCCTGGCCCGGTCAGCGTAGCAAGCTTGCCCTGAATTACAGCCACCTGAGTGCACAGTAGTCACTCACAGTCAGTACCGCGGGAAGTAGGGGTGCTGCTGGTGGGGTGGCAGTACCTCAAAAATTTATAAAAAATTAAAAATTAAAAAAATTAAAAAAACGTGGAATAAAAAATAAAATGTTTAAAATGTACTATACATTGTAGTGGTCTCTGGTTTATTCTTTATTACATTATTATTATAGTGACATCGTCACGTCACTTGTTGTGGTCAAGCTAGCTGACCACTGATGGCGCAAAAACGGATATTAGACTTTTTTGGGAAGCCTCAACAAAACAAAAAGAAAAACAACAGAGAGTCAGAAGAGGCAGACTCGCAGTCCAGTCAGAGCACCCCTGAAACGAGGGAAACGGCAGCATCAGCACCAGACTGTGATGATGACCAGAACCGGGACAGGAGCTGTGCACCTGCTGATAACGTCCCAGGTCAAAATGCTAATCTTTCAGAGGCATCGCATCAACCAGCTAGCTTCAGTTTTCTAGGAAGGCAGTTTGGAAAAGAAACGTTTTGTCGTTCATTCAATGCGAGCTGGTTTACAAAATGGAGATGGCTCCATTACACTGAAGACGGTGATCGCGTTGTTTGTTTCAACTGTGTCACAGCAGTGGGGAAAGGTCTGATTAATGAAGAGAGTGTGCGGTTAGACAGCTGTTTTGTAAAGGGAGGCTTCACAAACTGGCGAAAAGCCACAGAAAAATCAAGGAGCTCGAGAAGTCTAAGCTTCACAGCGATGCCATTCAAAAAATCTCTGCTCTAAAAAATACCCCAATCAATGCACTTCTATTTAGGGTTGCCACCTTGGATTTGTGGAAAAAAGGGACTCTCGACGAAATGTTGCAGCGGGGGGGGGGGGGGGGCACAGACACACAGTAATTTAATCATTTGTTAATACATTTATTCATAAAGACAATAACAACCAATTTGTTGTATTTACACAACTGGAAAAATGTATGTTTTGCAATCTGATCCGACTTACTATGAATGTTTTTTGTCTTTTCAATGTAATTTTCAATCTATGAAATCAAACTGTGCCTTTTTTTGGCCAAGCGTCTCTCAAGTTTTACTCTTTCAAATAATAAACCATCTACAGAACTTTTCAGTAAGCTATTTTTCTACTTCTTCTTCTCATCATCATTATCATTAATTATTATTATTATCAATAATAATAATGTTTAAAGTGAACCTCTTATCGTTTAACAGAAAAATACATCATACAAACAGCAACTTTTGCAGCCTTGTCAGTCTGATGGAGAGTTATCACCTTTCTGTCATCACTAACATACTGTTAGTAATCAAAGAAGCTCTGAGGCTTTACATTTGTTCTATATGTTATAATACAAGATTTCAGCATTGAGCTACAATCAGGCTACATTCATGATTTTGTACAGTCAAACTAACCAAAAACTTATTATTGATCATCATTATGAAGTTTCAGGGCGTTCCTGTAACCATGGTAACTCACGGTGCCAGAGGGGAGGCAGAGACGCTGAAGCCGTTTACACAGATACACTGCAGACAAAGTCCAGACTATAGTTGTTATTTCACACATGTAGCACACAACAGGAGACTCTCTGTGTCAGACGAGTTCTCACGTGTTGACTAAACTCAAAAACTAATTGATAAAGTAGCAGCGCGACGAGTCCTTGCTAGCTAAGCAGCTAAACGTTAGCGCCGCTCCGTGTTTAGATCCCGCCCTGTGTGAGTCACTACACTGTCATTGGTCAGGCGGGCACACGCTGTTAACGATACCATTGGCTGTAGAGTGTGACAATCTGTCAATAAAGATCAGCCAACAGTTGTTCTCCGATCTACATCGATCTCAAAAGTCGTCTCTGTGAAGTTTGAATGACGGAAATCCGTCGTAGCGACGGAGAACTTTAATCCATGTGTCTTTGATGGGAACCTTTCTAGACTACAGAACAAAAACGGGACAAATTGTGTCCCGGGAGAGATTTATGTTTTCCCGGGACAGCTGAAGAAAAAAGAGAACAATTCTGGGAAAATGGGACGGGTGGCAACCCTACTTCTATCCGACGCTGCCCGCCAAACTCAAATTACAGCGAGAAAGGTCCTGGAACTGATGTTCAGGTCAGTGCTCTTCCTGGGGAAAAAGGGGCTGGCTTTTCGGGGTGACAGCATCCGTGATGGCATTTTATACGAACTAATGCTGGAGCGTACGTACAACCTCCCCAAAGAGAGAGAATGGATTCTCAGGAGAGATAACTGGCTTTCGGACACGATTCAGAACGAAGTAATTCAACTGTTTGCCTGCGCCATTCAAAGTGAGATTGTGTCCCGTGCAGCAAACTCTCCCTTTTACGGACTCACAGCTGATGGCACCACAGATGCCAGTAACACAGAACAATTTTCCCTTACGCTGCAATATGTGGACGACAACATGGAGACTCACTCTGATTTCCTCGGATTTTACAGTGCTCCTGACAGCAGCGGGGAGACTTTGTTCATGTGCGTCAGGGATGTGTTTCTCAGACTAAACGTCCCAGTTGAACGTCTCCAGGGATATTGCTTTGACGGGGCAAGAATATGTCAGGACGGTTTTCTGGTGTACAGGCGCGGCTGAAGAAACTATGTCCTGAGTCTCTCTTCGTTCACTGTGCCAACCACTCGCTGGACCTAGCTCTGCAAGAGGCCGCCCGCGAAGTGAGTCTGATTGCCGAATCCATGAACTTTGTTCAGGGCACAGCTGTGGTAATCCGTGAGTCAGCCAAGCGCAAGAATCTCTATGAGTCTATGTTTGGCTGTGATGCAGCAGTGGTTACCATACTGGCAATATGTCCGACAAGATGGTGCGTAAGGACAATTGCCATTAAGCGAGTATGCAGTGCCTACCGACAGATCATTGAAACTTTGGAGCAGCTTAAGGATGACAAAAGTGTGAGAGGAGAGACCAGAGCCAAGATCGGAGGCCTGTATAAGAAGGCGCTAAAAGCGAAAACCTACTTTGGCCTCCTGTGCTGTGCAGCACTTTTCGAGCCGTGTGAGTCGGCAGCCAGGGGTTTACAGCACACCAAAGCCAGCGCACTGGGTGCCATTGAGTGCACTGAATTGCTGAGAAAGCATGTGGAAGCGCTTCGAGATGATGCAGTGGTGGAGAATATGATGCAAAAGGTAGCCACGGCAGGACTGAAAATGCCAGACGAGCACAGGATGAAAAAAACCACAGTCCGCCATCGCCACACAGCAGAGCCAGAGGAAGCAGCACAACACTCATGGCGATGTGAGTTTTATGAAGCAGTGGACTTGGTTACAGAAGAACTAAAGAGGAGATTCGACCAAGATGGCATGAAAACAGCAGCTCTCAGAGAGAAGGTGGTTATTCAGGCAGCCAAAAAGGAACAAACAGTGAATGTGGATTCCCTGCACCTTCCCTTGCACTTTGACAGGGAACGACTGGAGACGCAGCTTAAAATGATCGGAGACGTCTTCAGCGACACCCCCGGTAACACTGTATACAAGACATAGCCGCAAATATGTCTAAACTCCATCCACAAACGAGGGCTGTTTTCAAAGAAGCTGAAAATCTCATCAAACTATGCCTATCTCTCCCCATCTCAGCTGCATCATCAGAGAGAACATTTTCCACTCTGCGCCGCCTGAAGACATGGTTGCGCACAACGATGACGCAAAAAAAACGCACCTTGCTCTCATGCATGTTCATGGAGATGTTTTGGACAGACTGGACATTGGCAGCCTAATGAGGAGCTTCATCAGCGTCAACCCGGAGAGGAAGGCCACATTTGGAGTTTTGTAATGCAGGCGGTAAGACACTTTTCCTAACGCTGCCGCCGCGCAGTGCGCCTTTACGCACGGTGTTAAGCACCGCAGTTACATGGACAGCTCAGCTGTGCCAAACTGATATCAGATGAGTACTATGGACAGTTACACGGACTCTGTGGCACATTGTTTGTTCCTTTTTCATTGATTATAAAGCATAGCATCTATTGTTGTGGAAGTTAAGATTTTTGCAGGCTTTGTGGCTGTTTCATTGTTATTAATCAACCGGTTATTCAGTAGTGAATTTAAAGTTCATTTCGGGTTTTCATTGAGAACTGATCTGCTGTCTCGTATTGTGCGTGTTGTGTTGCAAAATTTTCTTTTTGTTTCTAATAATATGTAACGCATATCGGCATCTGTTGTTGTGGAAGTTGACATTTTTGCAGGCCATGTGGCCGGTTCATTGTTATTAAATCAGCGGTGAATTTAACGTTGACTTCGTTTTATTGAGATTATATATATATATATATATACATATACATACATATATATATATATATATATATATATATATATATATATATATATATATATATATATATATATATATATATATACTCTCAGCACCCCCTGCTGAGAATATGTTCCCGCGGCTCTACTCACAGTAACTTCATTGAGTCCGCGGTTCGCGCAGGTGGAGTCTCATCAACACGATGATCTCACGTGAAAGCCTCTCACACAGCAGCAGCAACGTCTCAAATCAGAAGAACGAAACTTACAGCACAGCGAGCGAGCGCAGCGTAACGATGATACGTAACTGACTTATGTGGTAGGATTTAGTCCGGTAAAGTTGGAAATATATTCACAGATTCGAACTTCCCGGATCAATAACTCATAAGTGCAACCTTGTTAAAACACAAACGACGGCTCTTTTCTACCGTACTACGATAGACAACGAGCTACAACCGTATTTTCATCAAAACGAGCGTCTGGACATTAACTCTGGTCTGTATGGTCAGCCGTCTGTGAGACGAGGGCGCAGGGACCGTCTACAAAGTGCAACACCGAAAAGAGAAACTACAAAAAATTCAATAACTTTAGTGTCACCAAAATCACTCCACACATCAATGGTCTCCTGCTGGTTATTCTACAATTTTTTGTTTGGATAAAATGTGCTTTGCCATAATTTTGGGGAATTTCTATTGGGAGAAATATTCAATAACACTAATATTCAGTGTGGTTTCACAAAATCACCTCACCCTAACCCTACTTAACAAAAACTACTTTCTAATGTAACTTTAACTCGATTTTGGTATTAAAAAATGTTTTAATACACAATCCATGTCTTATTATAAATTAGGATGTTATGGTATCAGTCTGAAAGGTAAATCAACACATTTTACTCAGTGGCCTTTGTGCCCTGTCATGTGGCCTTGGTGCCCCTAAAAAAAAGTGAAGGCCAAATGGACTTGCCCCTAAAATGACAAAATTCCCACCCTGACTGCATGCATTCCCACTAGTAAGCTACAGTTACTCTATGTAAGCTGAGTCCAAGTTGTCTCTAAGAGAGTCTCTAGAGTGTGAAATATTGTACATTGCCTCAGCCTGCAATAAAACGGTGGTCAATTCATGATACTTTCTCATCTCCTAATTTTTATACTTAATAATACAATGTCAATGTTGTGTAAAAAGAATCATTAATTAAATATATGAAAGTTACACAAGACAACAATATAGAAAAATGTATGGATTTGACGCTGTGATCGGTGATCGGCAATATCGGGATCGGCAGATACTGCTTTTGGTGATCGGTGATCGGCCCCAAAAATCCTGATCGGTGCATCTCTATCTAAAACACAGAAATTAGATGGCATTTCTGCACATCTGGTCCCCTTGTCTGAACATGTAAGAGGATTTTGAATTGATTTTCAGTTATCTTCCTAAATAAGGTCACAACATAAAATTTAAAAAACATAAAATACCATACAATATCATTTAATGTCCCACAATTTAATTACAAACATGTCTTAAAAACAGCAGTCGCTAACAAGTGGCTAAATTAGGCTGAAGAAGTTGTCATTAAACATCATCACACCAAAGACGAAGATTCATCCACTCACTAGTCCATCTTTACAGTGGACTTAAACCAAATTAAATTAAATTAAATTAAATTAAATTAAACTCTAACTTCACAACTTGTATGATACTTTGATCAATTTACAGAAAACATGTATAGTTTTGTGTTGTAAGATGCTTAGTGGTGGTGATGTTAAAATCATGCAACCACATTGTAGTCTGTTTATAGCCTGGCATTAGCTTTTAACTTTTAGTGGTTTAATTTGCTCTTTGTTCATCTGTAAAGCATATCTTGCTGAACAAGACGTGTAAATCTCATAAACTTGTGTTTGCCACAAAGCTTATTTTCGGCAATATTCCAAAATCCAATGAAAAATATATTATATATTTTATATAATATTATAATCATTTTTTCATTCATCTTTTTGACAATGAAACCAGGGCAATGGGTTAGCCGAAAAAAATACGTCATCGCTACAACCCGCTATAGGATATATGGATGTCCGTCATGACCCATTTAGCTCCTCAATCTTTCTGGATCATTTTACTATCACAGCAAGATAGCTAAACAGTTTTTGCTCTGCAATGACCTTGAACATAGTGAGACCTGTCTGTGCTGCACCTTCCCTCGACACTCCCTGTCACTCCCCAAACAATGGGATACATGAAATGTTAATTAGTATAGGAAGTAGTTTGTCTGTCATGATCATGAATCTGTTTTCAGTGCAGCCAGAAAAACATTAAGTTTGATCGGTCAAAAGCAAAGTCAGCTCATAAACAGTGTTGTTTAATTGAGAAGTTTACCACACATAATTGGATGAGAACTTCACTGTTTCTTAGTGTATATGAGCTGACCAGTGAAACTCCACTTCTAAAAGCTACTTTTATTGAGGCAGTTACAATGATGATTTTGGTACAGTCAGTTCACCATAAGAGAAAAATGTTGATAAAGATTAGTTTGTACATGTACCAAAAACCTCTATAACATATCTGAACAGTTATTAGCTAAATTATTTTCTCCAAAGATTATCCGACATTAATGGAGGCAAATTAACAGATTACATGCGGTTTTCTCTGGAGCAACAAAAGGCTTCATACTGCATTACATATGCAGTAGTACTCCAATAGCAGCAGTCGTTCCTTTCAAAACCTGATGTATGATGCAGATAATATCTTTGTGTGCTTGAGAATGATCATATTTTATACTCTCCAGGTTAGTTTGATTTCCTGTGCATGTGCGTATCATGTACAAGTTTTCTTCATTCTGAAGAGCTGAGGAGCTTTCATCAGCCATGTCAGCCCGGGGCATTAAAGCCGTCTAACTGTTCAAAGTGGCAACATGCGATGCATAGATAATGTACGTAGTATTCTGATCCTCCTCTAGCCCATAGACCTAGATTCTAAGCTCCTAAATAGATTATGTTGTTTTTAAAAAGATTACAGGGCTAATACCCTGTGATGTTTGTCAACACAAGAGCCTGACCACTGACCACTCCATCAAATTGACTTAATGTGTCGCACCCCTACAGTCTCCAGAGCAGACACAGGAAGTTTAGAGTCCGCTTTTAACTGCTGCGCACAATGGCAGCACTGTGCTTCCCAAAGCTTTGAGTTATTACTCAGAGAAAATGGTTATGGAGGCAGTATGTATCGAAGTCTTTTGATTGTGAAGGATCATAACTTTTTTTTACAGGAGAGGAATTGTGTGTACCTGCCCTCCCCCGATTCTCTTTTGTGTAGCTTCCTTAAAATTAGTTCACATGCAGTGAACAGTTGCAAGTTTAGAATGAAGATGTGAAGGCATGCGAGCATGCATACAGTTTGACAAGAGTGCCACTTGTTGGCAGGACCTGTTACTGCGTCAGTAGTCTGTAGGTCAAAACATACAGTATATGCAGTAATTTTTATCCTTTTATGCCATGTTTTTAATGATTTTAGTGGCTGAGATTGATAATGAATCCCATCATTTCTCCTGGATTTATCTGGTAAAACTGTTCCCAACCTTTGCCCATTCATAATTATTTTTTTTATCTATAGTGACTCCTGCATTAGTGGTTCCCAAGCTGTGAGGCCGGTATCAAAGTACAGCTCATTACATCTAAGGGGTTGCAAGATATTTGACAAAATAATGTTAGTTTTCTGCTTCTTCTCAGGTCTTTCCATTTTCCCTGTGAAATACTGGAGAGATTTGCCTCTTCAGGCCTCTCGATACTATGGAAATGAGGCAATCTGAGGAAACAATATCACTCATAACTGCCTTAAAGCTCAAGGACACAACCTGTGATGGGGCCTTACACAAATGCATTGCTTGTCCTAAAAAAAGAAAGAGTTGGGAATAGTGTTTTACATTACATGCCAACATCTTTCACTAGTGCAGAGTACCCTGCTTAGATTTGCGTTCTAAAAAATGAAAATTGCTTTCTAAATCAATAAATACGAAAAAAAATATCAAAATAACAACAAAGCCATTTCAAGTTTTTATGTGACGGTTCTTCAGCACAGACATGAGGATGTGAATGAATATACGTTACATCACAGATGTAATTTATTTATGTGGCAGTCCAGCAATAAGTTACATTTGACTACAAAACAGTAAATGCTGCAAAAGCCTAGTAGACAATGCAATCAAGACAGCCTTTGTTATTGTTTCATGTTGTTTTGTCGGCCTAACAGTAGTCAGTTTTTATCAAACTGAGACAAAAAATGCTGGAATAATCTTATAAATATTATCTATGAAGGTAGATTTGTGTCTTTATTATTCAATCCAAAAAAAGTTTGCTTCAATCAAAATATATATTTTCAATAAAAAAAAACCTTCACTTCAATCAAAAAAAACCTTTTCAATGAAAGAAAAAAAGTTAATGCAAAAATATAGTTGAGACTCAAAAAAATGCATTTGAACACTGTTTTTCTTTGATTGAAAATGTTTTCTTTGATAGAAGTAAAGGTTTTTTGTTTGAAGCAATTTTTTTGATTGAAGTAATGCTGTTTTGTGTTTGGGCCATATTATGGGTAGGACATTTGTGTCTTTATAATTCAATCAAAAAAGAAGTTGCTTCAAGCAAAAAAAATATTTTCAATCAAAGAAAAAACTGTTCAAATGCAAAAATAAAATTGAATCCCCCCCCCAAAAAAAAAATCATTTGAAGTGTTGTTGTTTATTTTAAAAAGTTTTGAAGTCGTTTTTTTTTTTTTTTGATTGAATTATTTTGACACAAACATCCCGCAGTGCGTGAGTGCTTCTCCATTGGTCAGACATGTTTGAGTGACAAATGTCTACACCAATGACGTCTTTCTGACAAGCAAGTCATGGCCGCCAGCAAGCCAGGGAGCAGTGGTGGAGTTGTTGTTAACTACAGCATTAAAATGATTGGTGTCATGTTATTAGCCTACTCTGTTTGATATATCAATTAAACATGAAGCTTGCTAACTTAGTTCACGTTGACTAATTTGTGTGATGGTGTTAGATATCTAACGCCGTCATATTGATAGGCAGGCTAGCTGATAACGTTAGCCGATGGCCCTGCACACTGAGTGACCTAAGTACAGAGGCTGAGTCTATCTTCTCACACAGCCCAGTGGGTTACTGCGATGTGTGAGAAGATAGATTCAGGCTCTGCATGATCTGTTGCTACTAAACAGGCAGCGCTGCGGGCAACAGTTGGCCTGTGGACTGTTGTTTGACCACTAATGACGTTACTTATTATAACATAACATAGCACTAGCACATAGCACTAGCACATAGCACATAGCAAGCCTGCTAGCACATAGCAAGCCTGACAGCCCCCAGTCCCCCAGGCCTCAGTAAATTTTTCAAGTTTAAACTGGGTCGCTTATTGTTCCATAAAAATTTGCTGTATAGCCTGTTAAACTGCTTAAAATATTTTAGGGGGATCTTCATTGGTAGTGCCTGTAATAGGTTATTTAATTTGGGGGTGCAGTTCATTTTTATTACATTGACCTTTCCCCAGTGGGAAAGTAATCGTGGAGACCACCATTCTATATCAGTCTTAAATTTGTTCAGAAGGGGCTCAAAGTTAACCTGGACCAAATCATTCAACGACGGGGGGAAAATTATGCCTAAATATTTAATTCCTGATTGGGGCCAAGTGAAATCACCAGGTTGGAATAAGATCTTGAGGCAGTAGGGAGTCAGAGGAAGCCTCTGATTTGGCCCAGTTCACTTTATATCCAGATAATTTGGAAAACAATTAAATGGTTTTGAACAGAGCAGGGAGAGAGCGTTCTGGCTCTGTTATCAGGACCAAGGCATCATCCGCGTAAAGCATCAGTTTATGACAACTACTGCCTACTTGGATACCTGGAAAGTCAGGGGTCTCTGCGAATAGCCGCTGCTAGAGGCTCCAACGCCAGTGCAAAAAGTAAAGGGCTCAAAGGGCAGCCCTGCCTAGTTCCTCGTTGGAGCTCAAACGACTGTGACATTATGCTATTTGTTGTTACTGAGGTCTTAGGGTTGGTGTATAAAAGTTTGACCCAGCTGATAAATATCCTGCCAAAACCAAAAGCCTCCAGGGTGGAGAACAAATATTGCCACTCCACCCTGTCAAATGCCTTTTCAGCATCCAAAGAGAGGGCTGCAGCAGGGGAGGGCGCATTTTGAGAGGTCCATATGATGTCAATCAAACGTCTAATGTCATCAGCTGAGCTCCAAGTGCGAATAAAGCCAACTTGGTCGGGGTGAATCAGGTTGGTTATCACCTTATCTAACCTCAGAAGCTAGAATCTTAGCAAGAATTTTACTGTCACAGCCAATCAAACTGATTGGCCTATAGCTTCTACAGTCTAGCGGATCCTTATCCTTCTTTAAGATTAGATAAATTAATGCCTCAGACAGTGTGGAGGGTAGGCTGCCCTTATCCAGTGCCTCACTATACATCTGCAGCAGTAGAGGGGAGAGTTCCTCGGCATACACCTTAAAAAATTCTGCCGTGAAGCCATCTAGGCCTGGTGCCTTACTAGATGGAAGGTCTCTAATAACATCCACAATCTCCTCCCTAGTGATTGGCGCGTCAAGCAAATCTACCAGGTCCACTGATAAGGTGTGGAGAGTGAGGGAGGCCAGAAATGCATGCATCTCTTGCTGGTCAACTTGCGTTTCTGACGACTAAAGCATTGCATGAAACTATCAGAATATCTTATTTTTCTCTGTGGGATCACGTGTAACAGCACCACCTTCTGTCCTAATTGCTGCTGTTGTACTCTGAGCCTCTCTCTGTTTAATGTGTCTAGCCAGCAATCTTCCTGCTTTGTCACCCTCTTCAAAGTATTTTTGCCTAGCTCTGAAAAGAGAGAACTCTGCCTTCTGAGTCAGAATGGAGTTAAGTTCATATTTTAGTCTGGTCAGATTAGTGAGATTTGAGGGGGTCATATTTTGCTTAAATACAGCTTTAGCAGCATAAATCTTCTTTTCCAAATCAAGTTGTTTTGTTATGTTAGATTTTTTTTGAAAGAGGCATGTTGTATTATATGACCTCTAAAAAAAGCCTTGAATGCTTCCCATGCCACACCAGCAGATGGTGCTGACGCCAAATGAGTTTCTATAAAAAGATTAATTTGAGCCCTTAAAGATTCTTTGAAACTTAGGTCAAGCAAAAGGCTGGAATTGAGCCTCCACGTGGGAGACTTAAGGGTATTGCAAAAAGGGGTTATACAAAGAAACACAGGAGCATGATCCGAGAGGAGAATGCCAATAGAGCTAGATACTATGGAGGAGGAGATACCAAATCCAGAAACAAGAAAATAATCGATCCTAGAAAATGTATTGTGACATGGGGAATATTGTGGTTGGGTTTAATAACCGCCAGACATCAACTAGACCAGAAGCTTTGCACATTTTGTGCATAATAGATGCTGATTTGCATTGATGCTGTGATGGGGTGCTACGATCCAATATGTTATCCAAAACCTAATTAAAGTCACCCCCCATCAGGATCGGGTAGTCTCCCATATCATTGAGTTTACACTCTAGTTGCCCAAAGAATGTGGGATCATCAATATTAGGTGCGTAAACATTAGCTAATATAACTTTATGGCCCTGAATCTCAATGAAAGCAGCAAACCGCGCAAAATGTGCGGTCAATTACATATTGTTACTTCTCGCTGACTCTTGTCTCTAACTTTGTCAGTGGTTAAATACCCAATTGATTGACTCAATTGGGTATTTAACCGCTAACAAAGTGAATGTATCATTCATTGTGTCATGATATAAAAAAAAAAAAAAATGAAATTACACCAAAATGTACATTGTAACAAGTTTAATTATACATTTATCAAAATTCATATCATGGCACATAGTAAACCATAATTATTGCATATATTTACACAAGATTTTAATAGAGAACATTCTTAAAATCAAAAGTAACTTTTTTGATTACAACATATTTTATTTCAACCACTTAATAATATAAATTTAAAAAAATGATAATCGAAAAAGCTGGAAACGAGCTGATCGAAAACAAAACAAAGAGCCGTTGCGATAACTGGTCACAGTCTCCGCAGATTACCTCCGCTCTCCTCGCACAGTTACCACACACGAGCTTGTGGCATTTCAAGTGCCGATGTTTGGTTCCGTTTGCAGCTCTTTCTGACCGGCACTGCGTCTGTCTCCGTGTCTGCTGCTGCTGCGGTGGGTGCTTCCAATGCTGCCCACCTTGTGCTGATTGCCGCGGCCCCTTTCCCCTGCATGTATTCTGCCCTCAGCTCCTCTGCCAGCTGCTGCAGGACTTTCCTCCGGGCTCTCCTGCTGCTGGTGCTTCTTGAATAAGATGCAGGCATTGATCCCAGCCAGGTCGAGGATGGTACAGAAGACCACCACTGGCCATCTTCTGTACCGCCTCTGACGGAGTACGCCCTCGCCATCTGGTCCGGGTCCTCGCCGTACTTGGTGTTGTTGTAATCAATCATAGGCTCTGGTTTTGCCTTCGCCCCACTAAAGGTGCCCACAGCTGTGTGCACTTGCTCAGGATGCAGACATTCTTCCTCGGCTTTACCTGGTACACAGTCAGAGTCGCATCACTCCAATACCTTTGTGTTGAACAGCCCCGCTCGCTGTTTCACGGAGGGGAGAACTCCCGTTTTTGTTTGCCCGTGGTGCCAAACAGGCGATATAATACAACTCTGTAATAATCAACTCACAAAGCAGCGCAGCTGGAGAACACTAACAAAGTTAGAGACAAGAGAGCTCAGCAAACAGCAGCAAACCGCGCGAAATGATGTGTGGTTAATATGACCGCTTATGGCCGAAATAGGTGAAACATCATAAAACATCAAACATCATCATATCTAGGGCTGAAACGATTCATCGAGTTACTCGATTAACTCGATTATAAAAATTCCTCGAGGCAATAACTCTGCCTCGAAGCCTCGTTAAATTCCTATGACGCGCACTATACGCGCAGGGATCTGATTGTTCCACACGGACCGTTGTTCAGGAAGCACACCAGCGCGTCATACATGTTGAATTTAGCTGGCTGGCACAATTTAGCTCTGTATTTGTAGTGATGTGATGCGGTTTGACTAGATATGATGTTTAGCTTTGATGTTTTTAACCTCTTCAACCCGAGCTGCGCATGTTGCATTATACACCTTATAAGAGCATGCTAACCATGTAGCAACATATTAATGCAGCGCACCAACTTAATGGGAAGAAGCTTGGCTAAACGCTCATGATAATCATTTTCACCTAATCGGAACTCAATTCAGACACCAAGCAACTAAAGGAGCACGTAGAAAAAACACGCTATTGGCGCATGTCAGAAAAATCGGCGTTAGCGATTACGCTACTTTATGCTACTTTATGCTAACGCTACATACAGCATGTCATATGAAAGCTGGGACTCTACAAATTTAAACGGTATACGTCTCATCACTCTGCGCCCAAAACTCACTGAAACAGCCGCCGAAGAAGAGCAAAAATAAACATCACTTTATACAGACATGATCATGAATTACGTGCTACATTGGCTGTTTTGTGGTTATAAACTCTATTTGAGTGCATTACATCGCCTCCACCGGCTAATCCAATGTGTCTGTGTCACTTTGAAATGATTCCTGACAGTTCAGGATAAGTTTCGGTTCCAGGAGGACCCAAGTCTTCCCACACAGTGTATTTGCCTCCTTGTGATTGGCGGATTAGTGTGGTTATCATGGATTTGGGGACTGAAGACTGAAAAAGTCTTATTTATAATTCATTTATTTTATTTGTTTATAATTGTTTTATTTGCATTTATTTTTTATAAATTGTACACATTTTGTGACTGTTTGGCTTGATATTTGATATTCATTCCTTGTTCTCAGGTGGGTAATTTGCAGAAGGTGCAATCCTTTTTTTGTAATGTTGTATTAAGAAAACAAAACCAAGGCCAAATGGCCTTTACTATTTAAGTTTGTATTCACAGTTTTACATGTTATACATGTTTTACAGTAAGTTGATTTAGCTGTATTGTTGTTTAATTATTGGCACTGGCACTTAATAAATGGGCTTAGTTTTGGAGCCAAATGTTGGAGTTGGAATGAATACCTCTGTTTTTTTGAGAAATGCTTGATCATTTTACAGCCACATCATTTTCGTTATGCATTATTTGTTTTGGTTGTTTAAAAACGCGGTAAAAAAATTATCCGATTATTCGATTAATCGGTCGATAAAGTGCTAGATTAATCGATTACAAAAAGAATCGATAGCTGCAGCCCTAATCATATCCATGTCTTGCATCAAAATATTCTTTAATAGCAGCGCGTAAGTCGTCACTGGCAGCGCTCTTATTTTGAAAACATGTAAACCGTGTCCTTCTGGTTCAAAGGACGGACCAGTCCAATCAGCGACGATTCCTGTCGCCCGAGGGTACCTACCTCTTCCGGTTTGGTTAATGTCATTGTGTTTTCTGATTTGCGTGTGTTTTCTGATTTGCGTTTGTGTTTTTCTGATTTTATTTTATTATTTTTTTTAGCTTGGCGAGGGAGGAGGGAGGGGCGGGACAACCGCATAAGTGATGGTAATTGGCTCTCTAAGGTAGAGTGAGAGTTCGTAAGACAATCAGAGGCAGTGTTCAGTTTACACACAAACCACACACGCACACAGCAGCCTCGCACACACAAACTAGCAGAGGTGAGCTGCAGCAATGGCAAGTCTGGAGGGAAAGTTGGCGTTTTCAAAGTGGAAGCAAAGACACTACTTTAATCTCTTTTGTCTACGTCCATTGTAAGCAACTCTGATCTAATGAATCATCTCTCAACGGCACACGCTTCTACAAAACTAGTGGCCAAAAACACGGTTGTTGACACTGTTGATGATGACAGCAGGCCAGGGGCCTGTTTCAGGAAGCAAGTTTAACAAACTCTGAGTCAAAACTGAACTCTGAGTTGACTTACCCTGTGATGTAAAACTCTGAGTTTTCAGTTCCAGAACAGCTGATCTGAGTAAAGAGCTAGTAAAAAGCCATCATCAATGGAGCTCCGATACAGTGATTCACCATGGCAACAGGGGAGAAAACAGGAAGCAGACATTTTCTGGGGGAAAAAAAAGTAACACAGCTGCAGCCGTAATAAAAATCACTGACAGAGTTTTAGATGCGGTCGTCTTCTCATTTTGGATTTAACATCACTTTCTTTTATATTAGCCTTTGAGGAAGTGGTTGAATGTTGTTCAATGTTTTGTTTTATTTTATTTTAGGCTGTTTTATTTTATTTAAATCAGCTAAAAATGACATATAGAAACTGTTTCATGATGGCTCCTTACTTTGGTTTTATTTCACATATTAAACAAAGGAAAAGTTTATTCAGTGGATATTTTAACTTGGAGTAGCTTTTACCACCAACAGATGCTGTTTAACACACATCTGTGTCCTAACATCCTGCTGAGTAGTTGAACATGAGTCAGGTCGCTGGGTGACCAGAGGCTCAGGGCGTCACTCAACCCCAGGACCCAACATTAGAGGCAGACACACACTTACTGTCTACAGATTCAACTAGAAGTCATTTCATCTTATACTCAATGCGGCAGCAAACTAGAAACATGGACTTTAAAATTACATTGTTGGAAAAAAATACAATAGGCTCTACTGATCGCTACTTTTGTAGTTATCTGTGGGAAAATAAAGAAAGCCAAATGAAATGTGAGTTATTTCTCTTTTTCTGGCTGCTGGAAGGTGATTGATTAATCTGCGAAGTGATAAAAAAAAAGAAATAAAATGAAGAGGATTGTTCAGATCTGAGAGCACATCAGCGATGATGTGCAGCCTGATATTCGCTGTGCGGCTGGAGAATATAAATGACGGACTGATGAGAAGCGGTCTGCTGTTTGGTTCAGTCCTCGTCAGGGAGTGAGAGCTCATCTAAATGAATCTAAATTCTCCTCCTGGTGTAAAACTAGGTGAATTATTTCTGCTTCAACATGATCGGACTGAGAAGGGTAGGACAGCAGCTGTCCGACAGCTCCGTCAGACTCAGGGTTTCTTCAGGTATCCCTGCCAGTGAGCAGGTTATGTTCACAGAGTAAGTTACCGCAGTAACAGACCCAGAGTTTAAGTTACCTCTATTTCTGGAACTGAAAACTCAGAGTTTCTCTCATCTCAGGGTTAACAAACTCAGAGTTTTCACAAAACCCGCTTTCTGAAACGGGCCCCAGGTGTGGCTAACGTGAGCTCCGCTAACAAAGAAGGACACGGAGCTGTCCGAGCAGCTACAGCTGGATTTTTCTGCTCCAGCTTCACAAAAACTTGACACAGACTGAAGTGAATGCAATGATAGGCAGGTATGTTGTTGAGAACATGCTCCTGTTATCAACAGCTGACTCAGACTCCTTCAGAGCACTCACTGGCAAAAATATCAGGGAGAACAGGTGCCAGTCCGCCATGCAGGAAGACATCTTCTAAATACATGGATGCTGAGTAGCTAAAATGAATGCCGAGCTCAAAAGGGGGAATAATTAAAAGTAACGCAATAGTTACTTTTCCTGGTAACTAGTTACTTTTATAGTGGAGTAATTCTGTTACTAACTCAGTTACTTTTTGAAAGAAGTAACTAGTAACTATAACTCATTACTTTTTTAAAGTAAAGTGCCCAACACTGGATTTGCGTTTGTGTTTTTGGATTTGCGTTTGTGTTTTCTGATTTGCCGTTGTGTTTTCTGATTTGCGTTTGTGTTTTTTGATTTGCGTTCATGTTTTCTGATTTGCCGTTGTGTTTTGCACTTCAGGGCCACCGTACTTAAGGGCAGAATATGAATATGCTTTTATGGGGGCAGAGAGCGAAATTCCAGTGCTTTTTTGGGGTCTGTGAACTCATGTCTACCATCCGCCATCTTCACGGAGAGCACAGCTGGATACATCACGGAGAACTTGATCCGACGCCCATGAAGGAGGCGTTTGCATTGATTAAAAGCAGCCCGTTTCTCGGTGACAAGTTTGGAGTAGTCAGGAAAGACCATGATGTGATGCTCGTCCAAGTGCACCTTTCCCATCTTCCACGCAGCTTCAGCGATATCCCCTGTCCTGGAATCTCAGGAATCGAGCAAGGATCTGTCTAGGGGGCTGGCTGTCAGGTCTGCGTCTGGCATGGGTCCGGTGCGCGCGGTCAATTTTGAGGTCCCCCTGAAAATCAATGTTTAGCATCTGTGGGATAACTTTGCCTAGAAACGCGAGTGTGTCTGGGCCCTCGCATCCCTCCGGGAAACCAACAAAGCGCAGATTGTTCCGCCAGCTCCTATTTTCCAGGTCTGTCGCTGGGAGTTTTGGAGGGCGGCGGCGAGTTGTTCTTAGCCGCAGTGTTAGCTGCTTTAGCTGTATTGCTAGCTTCGTCGGGTTTGCTAGTTGCCTCTTGGCTTCGTGTCGCGGGCTTTTGTTGCTGGCCGGGCATCGCAACTCAACGAATGTAGTTTCAAAATACTCCAACATAAAATGTGACACTCAACGACAAAATAAAGCTCAGTGTAACCCTTTATTTAAATAAAATAAGCTACTCTACTGCAGAGCCTCCGACTAAGCTGCCATCTCTGCTACCTGCATCACGTGACTCCTGTAGATGTAGATATTAAATCAAACATCTTTAATATTTCATTTAATATCTACAACAAAGTTGGTGAGAGTCAACACACACGATTTACACACACTTTCATGCAGCAATCTCTGCTCTCATTCTCTGTTTTTAGTTATGTGATGTGCGTGTTGGAGCCGTGTGTGTGTGCGTGTGTGTATCCTGCATTCAATTCAATTCAATTCAAAACACTTTATTTGTCCCCAAGGGGCAATTTAAAAGGCATGAGGAGCAGCATCATTAAAAGGACAAACAAATATCAATAACATAAAAACATATAAAATGCTGTAGTAAGTATTTTCATTGACCATCACAGTCAAAGTGCTCTGTGCTTCATGGTAAAGTGCTGTGTGCTGTGTGCATTCAGTCAGTTGAGGGGCAGTGATGTTGGGACAGGGAGGAGTCAGAGTTCAGGAGTTGGACTGCTGTGGGGACAAAGGTGGCCCTCCTCCTTTGAGTTCTGCAGCGTGGACAGCGCAGCCTGCGGCCTGATGGGAGCCACTCAAACACTGAGTGTAGAGTGTGTGAGGGGTCATGTAGGATCCTGTGAGCAGTGCGGATTGTTTGTTGGTCTCAAAAAGCAGACAGAGCTCTGACAGGGTGTCCAATGATTTTAGAGCAGACTGTGGTGATGCCAAGTAAACATGTCCGATCTTGCAGGCTGATGGAATAAAACCAGGAGATGAATGAAAAAGTTAGGACGCTCTCAATGAAGGAGTGGTAAAAAGTCAGGAGAATGTCTTTATTCACACCAAACGATCTCAGCTTCCTTAGCATATATTGTCTCTGGTGGCACTTTTTCAGGATAATAATAATAATAATAATACATTTTATTTCATAGGCGCCTTTCTGTCACTCAAGGACACCTTACAGTAAACAAAGACAATTTAAGCCACAAAAGTACACAAGAGAAGAAAACAGTAAAAATGGACAGAAAATTCATTTAACTAAGAAAGGCGATCTTAAACAGGTGTGTTTTGAGTTTGGACTTGAAATCAGATAGTGTAGTGATGTTCCTTATTTCGGGTGGCAGAGAGTTCCAGAGCCGGGAGCAGAGCGGCTGAAAGCTCTGCTCCCCATGGTGGTGAGACGGGCAGGGGGGACAGTCAGCAGAATGGAGGAGGATGAACGGAGGGTGTGAGAGGGAGTGGCGATATGGAGAAGATTGGAAAGATATGGGGGGGCAAGATTGTGAATGGCCTTGAATGTTAGCAGAAGGATTTTGAAGTCAATGCGGAACTTGACCGGGAGCCAGTGGAGCTGCTGTAGGATGGGAGTGATGTGGTGGATGGAGGGGGTTCTGGTGATGACACGGGAAGCTGAATTCTGGACCAGTTGAAGTTTGTGCAGGGATTTGTGGGTGAGACCGGAGAGGAGGGAGTTGCAGTAATCCAGACGGGAAGTGATGAGACTATGGATGAGGATAGCAGTGGTATGGGGAGTAAGGGAGGGGCAGAGGCGGTTGATGTTGCGTAGGTGGAAGTAAGCAGACCGGGTGATGTTATTGATGTGAGATTGGAAGGAGAGTGTACTGTCGAGGATGACACCCAGACTCTTAACCTGTGGGGAGGGGGAAACGGAGCAGTTATCAATGATGAGGGGGAAACTGTCGGTTTTGGAAAGTGTTGACTGTGTGCCAATGAGAAGAATCTCAGTTTTGTCAGAGTTGAGTTTTAGTAGATTTGAAGTGAACCAGGATTTTATTTCAGTTAAGCAGTCGGTAAGGGAGGAGGGAGGGAGGTTGGAAGTGGGTTTGCTGGCAAGGTAGAGCTGGGTGTCATCTGCGTAACAGTGAAAAGTGATGTTATGTTTGCGGAAGATATTGCCAAGGGGAAGGAGATAAATGATAAAGAGGAGGGGCCCCAGGACAGAGCCCTGAGGCACACCAGAGGTGACAGGGGAAGGTTGGGATGTGAAGGTTTTGAGCTGGATGTACTGAGTACGGCAGGAGAGATATGATTTGAACCAGTTTAGAGGAGTATGAGTGATACCGAGGGAGGACAGTCTCTTGAGGAGGGTGGTGTGACAGATGGTGTCGAAGGCTGCACTGAGATCGAGGAGGATGAGAATGGAGAGTAAACCAGTATCAGCTGCCATGAGGAGGTCGTTGGTTATTTTTAAGAGTGCAGTTTCTGTGCTATGGAGAGGGCGGAAACCAGACTGGAACTGTTCGTACAGGTTGTTGTTGAATAAATGAGAATGGAGTTGAGTTGCTACTGTTTTTTCAAGAATCTTGGAAATGAAGGGGAGATTAGAGATTGGACGTAGGTTATTGAAGTTTGTGGGATCTGCACCGGGTTTTTTCAAAATTGGGGTAATTGCAGCAGTCTTGAATGGTGTAGGAACAGTTCCAGTGGAGAGAGAGGAGTGGATGATGGCAGAGATGAGAGGGACCAGGGAAGGGAGGCAGGCTTTGACCAGAACCGTGGGGACAGGGTCTAGCTGACAGGTGGATGGCTTGGACTTGCGGATAAGATCTGAAATTTCTGCGGAGGTGGGGAGCTGGAAGCAGGAGTAAAAGTGGGTAGGAGGAGGAAGTTCGGATATGACATTGAGGGTGGTTTGTGAGCTGAGATGTTGGTGGATCATCTGGATTTTCTGACTGAGGAATGACATGATGGAGTTACAGAAAGCAGTTGAACAGAGGTGAGATGGTAGAGATTCTGGGGCTTGGGATCTCCTCAGTGTTTGCAGAAAACCTCATAAGGCTGTCGAAAATTGTGCCCAAGTACCTGTATTCCTCCACTACCTCCACAGGCTCCCCCCGGATGGTGGTAGTGATGGCCTCTGCCAACTGTCTCTGCTTGCTGGAGAATGTCACAATCACCTCTTTGGTCTTTGATGAGTTCAGCTGGAGACAGGCGCCCTCACACCAGGTGATAAAGTCCTGAAGAACAGAGCTGTGGTGAAGGTTTAGGGTGGAGAGCAGAGATAGCAGGACTGTGTCGTCAGCGAATTTAACCAGGTGACAATTTGGCTGGGTGGACCTGCAATCATCGGTGTAGAGGATGTAAAGCAGAGGCAACAGGACACAGCCCTGCGGGGAGCCGGTGGAGGTGTGGAGGATGTCTGTAGGAGCCATTAACAAGCACCCTCTGTGACCGGTTGGTTAAAAAGTCAGTAATCCACATGGTGAGCTGGTGATCCAAATTGAACCGGGTTATTAACTTCTTGGCAAGGCTGTGTGGCTGCATGGTATTAAATGCAGAAGAGAAGTCCGCAAACAGGAGCCTGGCGGTGGTGCTTGGGGTTTCCAGATGTTTGTGGATGGTCTCCAAGATGAACATCTTAGCGTCGTCCACTCCCCTGCCGGCCCTGTATGCAAACTGCAGTGGGTCCATCAATGGCTCAACAGACTTGGTGATGGAGTTTTTGATAATCCTCTCCATATCCTTCATCACCAAGGAGGTCAGGGCCACAGGCCTCAGGTCATTAAGTACCTTGGTGGGGCCCTTCTTGGGGATGGGAATGATCGTGGAATATTTCCACTTCTGGGGCACTATGCTGCAGTTCATGGAGGTCTGGAACAGCTGCTGGAATATGTCTCCCAGCTGCTCAGCACAGTGCTTTAGGGTCTGCCCACAGATGTTGTCAGGTCCAGTTGCAGTGTTGGATTTGGTCCTATTGAGGGCTCTCACCACCTCTTCCCTGCTGAAGATGAAGGCTGAATCATCAGGATGGAGTGTGGAGATGATGGTCTTTAGCTCTGTGCTATTGTCCTTTTCAAATCTTGAAAAGAATGAGTTGAGGTCGTTAGGTAGAGATGTAGTGTTGCAGCCATCAACCTGGATGGGTTTACGACTGGATGTAGTACAGTTCACGGCTGCCATGTTCTTTAGGCCCTGCCAGGCAGAGCGGAGGTTCCCCTGGGAAAAGGAGACCTCTACTTTGTTCTTGTAATCGAGCTTGGCCTTTTTAATGGCACGCTTGACTTCTCGATTGATCTCCTTCTTTTCCTCCTCTGAGCCAGTGAAGAAAATCCTTTTTTTCTAATTGAGCACTTGTTTTAGTTCTTTAGTGACCCAGGGTTTATTGTTAGGGAATATTGTGATGGTTTTGGTCGGGATCATACTGTCCACACAAAAGGAGATGTATGATGTCACTGTGTCCACCTGCTCATCAGTGTTGCAAGAGGACAGTAGACAATTCCAGTCAGTGGTTTCAAAACAGCCCTGTAGTCTGTCAATACTGTCTGGAGTCCATTGCTTGATGTTTTTAGTTATTTTGTCTGACCTCATGACTACAGGTAGATAAGCTGGAGCAAGCAAAATGCTATTATGGTCTGCAGAGCCTGGGGGGGGGGGGGACAGCTCTGTATGCATTAGGAATAGAGCCATAGCATTTGTCTAGTGTCTTCCCAAATCGTGTGGTACAGTCAATATACTGGTCAAACCCTTTAAGGGATTTGTCAGATGAGCACCAGTTTGTGTTAACATAGATGCAGACCCCCCCTCCATGATGCTTTCCAGTGAGTGCAGAGTCTCTGTCAAGCCTTAATGGAGAGCCAAAGCCATCTATGTGCAGGGCATCATTACTGTCGTTTTCATTTAGCCATGTCTCCGTAAATGCTAGAACTGATGCCGTCCGATATTCATACATGTGCTTGACGTTAGCTTGCAGTTCGTCAGTCTTATTGCGAAGTGAGCGTACATTAGCTAAAATAACTGAAGGAAGAGTATGGAGTTTCGGAGTATGTCCAGCTGTCAGGGCTCAACTGGGTTAAACTGAGTAATGTCCTTTAAATAGAGACCTATTGGCAGAGCAGACTGACCTGATTGATGGTCCTGCCGTCAGGGACACAAGGAGAAACCGCAATGAGACATGTGCAGTGAAGTAAGGGATCTCTCGATGGTTCATATGGCAGAAGCCAAAGATTTTGCTATTTTGATATGTGAATATTTTCTCTGTTGCCTAACAGCATGTATGTCCAACTGCTTCTCATTAAAACCAGTGCTAGTGTCGAGCTTAGAAATGCAGGAGTGCGACTGAAGAAGCGTTTGTAAAAATCCTCTGGAAAAACTCAAATATTCTCTTGGTGCCCTTGAGCATGGTACTGAACCATGACCAGGTACAAAGACAGGTCTGCCCAGTCAACATACATGAAAAAATAAATACTTTTATGTTGGAGAAAAAGCACAGTCCTCTGTGCCTCTTCTCCTGCTGCTCATCTGACTTCAACCCTGCCACTTCTGATCCTTGAGGGCCTTTTTCTAGCAGCCAAACAAACGCTGGGCCTTTAATTGACCATATTGCTCAGGGAAGTGTATTCCGAAACAAGCAAGAGTTACACACACACACACACACACACACACACACACACACACAGCTCTTAAGTAGTGAAGCCAGCAAGATGTGAGGCATGCCCACTGGCTGCCTAAGCATAGTCATGATAAGAATACTGAGAAGGATTTGTGTGTGTGCATGCTTACTAACTAGCTTGTGTATTCCAACACATAAAAATTCATTTCATTTATTTAATAGAATAAATAACTCAGCTCTTGCCTTCAAGTTCAATGTATGGCAAGAATCAAATTTGTTTGAGTGAGAATTTTGAAGCATTATTTATAATGTAAGAAAGACTGAAAGAAATAGAATTATATTGCCAGAAGCATAGTTGGAAAGTGAAATTAGAGATGAACAACAAACGTCAATATGTAAAAAAACACAATATGGACAGACATGCTTTGAATTTCAAGAGACAGTGCAGACAGCAAACTGGCAGCATCAATGTTCAAAGCATTCCTCGCTCTGCATAAACCAGTTAACACAAACACACAGTTTGCAAGATTGTAGTCTCCCATGTAGCACCAGTTCCTACTGAAATATCTTAATTAGTTACCCTGTTATAAGTCATATTCTATTGATCTACTGTATGTGTGTAAATGAGGTAATGTAAGAACAGTTACTGTAGGGATTATAAAGCACCATGCAGCCTGAATAAATCCAACACATCAGCTATAAATGCTAACATCTTGTGTCAATTTTAAATCCAGTTTAACTACCTTGCTACAGGTTTTCTTTTTGTCACTTAGTTTGAGGTCATTTCATTCAAATTCAGAATTAATTTTTGTATCATAATGAGGTAAATTTTAATTGTAAGATGTAATGGCTTTACCATCAATGTTTAGATTAGTTTTCCATTAACCTCGCTTTCACCATTCAATTTTTTCCTGTCACTGGGCACAATATCTCCGGTGCCAGCCTGGCACCATTGCTATCTGCTTTCCCATCTCCATTATAGACTAAATGAATTAAAACAATTAAATTACAGTATGTATAGGTGGTTGAGAGTCAGAGAAAAAGCGAAAGCCATCTGTCTTTGCACAAGTAGTGGCAATAATACTACTTGGAAGTGGGGGAACGCATGTAATTTTCAATTTTCTGGGCACTTAAATGCACATTTCTGTGGGTTTGCTGCTTCAGCTCTCAGTGGCGCTTCACATTGCTACATGGTCTCTGAACTGCGCTTTGGAATAATGAACATGTAGGGGTCTATTCTTGATTAAAAGCTCATGTAAAAAATCTCTTTTATGACTTGCATATATGCCAATAGATACCTCTGTGTCTATTTTTTCACTCCTTCAAGTTGCCCCACTTTTCTGAATGTGCTGAGAAGCATCATGTGAGATGATTTACAATGCATGCAATTGATCTGTTGGAAAAGCTGCACTGGTTAAAATAGAAACGTTTAGACACAATTTCTGCTCTAGAAAACTGACTGAGGAAATATGTGTGGCGCCTTTGAGTTAAATGATGCTTCACCCCTGATCTCAGGCACACAAAGATAAGGCCTATCCTCTCTAAACACTGAATTATTCAATCAGAGGCTGTGTCACCCTCGCAGAACATTGGCAAATTTGTTGTGCTTTTGATAATTGTGGCTCCTTGAGGAGTAATGCATAGATCATGATTTCTTCGGAATAAATGCATGAGAGTAAGAATGAGAATTTAAAAAAAGGAGAAACATTTATTTGATAGAGTCTACTGTGTGTATTATCTGTGTGCATGCAGAACAAGCAGAATTAATGCTTTAAATAATCATTACAAGCTGCACCCCCTTACTTATTATACATGTCATGTCTCTTTAATGCTTTGCATCCATTAATCCAAAACCTTTGCAACAGAATGAAGCAGATGTTTAGAAAGAACACAGTTGTCAGCGAGTGATTTTTATTAAGTGGTTGAAAAGAAAATACTATAAAACATTTCTTTCTGTAAAGACGAGATGCAAACATTCCAGCAATGATGTTGAACACCGAAACCTAAAAACCCTCACTAGATAGTTTCCCATCTCTCATATACTCTTAAAGAATGCGACCGCTTCATTAGTTCCTATCAATAAATAGCCTTACTTCTGGGTGTCTAGGCCATGATGGTAATTGGTTGGTTGGCAGGTCATGGTGTGTCCTGTGTTTAATGATTTCACTTTATGAGCTATAAAACTCTGAATAGATAATCAATACAGTATTGCCTTGTACTAAGTGGCATGTAAGGTTAATGGAACGTTCTTGTGGCCTAGATAATGGCTTCAAATAAATGTGTGTGTGTGGTCATGCATGCATTTGTATTCATCAGTTTTCCAGTGCAAACATGGGAAGAGTATTGATTTGAGGAGGGCAGCCTCTTTGCGTCTTCTACAGACTGCTGACTGAGCGATGAATACAGTGCCATTACCCTTTCACTGTTTCACCTCTGACCTCTGTTTTCCCTTTCTCCTCTCTCTCTCTCTCTTTCAGGTGGTGCTGGTGGGTTCCTCCATAAATGAGAGGGATCAGATGCTGTTCATCAGCACGGACGAAGGCTCTTCCTTCCAGCGACAGTCCATCTCCTTCACCCCGGACACTGTCATCTTCCACCCCAAGGAAGAAGACAAGCTCCTGGCATACTGCAAGGAGGGTGGGGTGGGTATAACAGCGCTCCAGAAAACATGAAAGTAAATAGCTGATTCCAACATCAGCAGTAGTGCTACCCCAGCAAGACGTCTCTGCTGTCACTGCAGCAATGCCTTGAATTTCAATTTTCACAAGCAACCAACTGAGCACAAAGTCTTACTGGACCTTTATTATCATGTGTTGTCAAACTATGGCAGTTTGGTTAGGGTTTCGGCACAAAAAAACTTGATAATAAGTAAGCTGTACAGTGAGTACGTATGTAGGTAAGAACTCACCAATGACTTTTGATTTTACACATGACGTGTTGCTTTTTCCCAACCACCAGCCACATTCTCATCCTTGTGCAGATCTTGGCGCTATTATACATTGTCACCTTATTTCCTATTTTACTCCCCTCACAATTACTATGGTCACAAGATGTCCCTGCCAATAAATGTAAGTATTGGACGTGCTAAGCTACTTTAGAAGAATCCCTATGCAACCATTATTCTGGAGTGAACTAAAAACCAGGATTGTGAATATCAAGTTGTCAAATACTAATGATAAGTGTTGTGGTAAAATCAAGTAGAAATAGTAGCATTGCTTCATCTAATGCCATCGCTGTGTAAAGAGAGCACTTTGTATTTTTCTGTAGCAAACAGACACGACAGTAATTATTTTCATCACAAAATTATACATAAATGCCTCTCTGTGGTGTTCTAAGATCCCATTTTAGAAAAAGTGTCAGTATTAATGTAAGTGATTAAATAGCCTAATTAGCACTCACAATTATTCTGTGAAGGACGATTCTCAGGTGCTGGTTAATGAGTGGGATGCATGCAGATTCATATAGCAGAAAATAGTTCTGCTACATGGCTCTCCATGCTGCACACTGCTGTTTTCCATCGAGCCCTTTTCCATCACACTGCTGTATTTATTACATATGTCTTGTTGCCAGGTGCCATTCAAGTATTCAGTGAGACCTTCAAGCTGAGAACACTGTAGAAGGAGCAGTGCTGGTCAAAGGCTGTGCATTCTCAATTGGGTTATAGAACTAAACACTTAAGTAACAGGTTGACATTAACATCAAATCTTAATTTCTCATTATCTTGAGCTATTTATGCACATAAATAATAAATGAGATATCAGCCAGCCTTTAATTTGCATTTGATTGTTTTACAGCAGCGATTTCCAACATGTGGATGAAGGCCACTGCCAAGCTGGCTCTTAGATTTAAAACCTAGTTTCCAGAGTAAATACTGGTAATGTATGTTGGATATCAGAAAACTTTATATTTATGTTGCAACTTCTGTGTTTCATTATGTTCAATTTCCAATCTTATGTTGTAACGATGCTGTACCTATGCTATGGTTATGTTTAGCCCCAAAAACCTCTTGATTACTGTTTGTAAAACATCACTTTTTGGGTAACCTGGTTAGGGTTATGGGTTGTGGTCTCTGGCCTGGCAGCCACCTTGTCAAGCTGTAACGTCACAACCTTCCCGACATGAAAGTAAGTTCATCATGAGAAGTGAATATGATATGACACATATTGTAGATACGTTAACTCGATATGTATGACACGTTGAAATTTAAAGGTGTCCTTGTTTAGCAGAAACTTAGAATGCCAACATTTGATTCTTTACAGCCAAACAAAGTCAGCAACCACCGCTTTAAAGCTCGGGTAGGTAACTTTGTTCAAAAACATTATTTTTTTAATCATATTTGTATGAAATGATTTGGAGAAAAAAGAAATTCACTGTCTCTGGTAGCAAGAGGGCTGCAATAACTTCATCCAATCAATTTTGGCCGGTAGACTTTTTATGGACAGACTACCTGTCAATCAATCTGCCCTTACCTTGCCACCCTGCCCACCCTTTGTTGACTCCTCCCAAGGCTAATTGTGCGTCACTGTGCTGTTCAACTTTAGCGGTGTGCTGGAGATATGGCAGACTGTTACAAGAATGGTGGAGAAACTACAGCCACACTTCTCATCACCAGCAGTACCTACAGCAAAAACAGAGCATGAAAAGAAAGACCGAACTCGAGAAGGCTACCAAAAAAACTCAGTTAGACAGCACAAGAAGTGAAATGAGAGTCAACATCAGAGTCAAATGAGTCGAAGGGCCTGAACATGGATGCCATGTTAGCGGTATTTCTGTTGGACAGGTAAAGAGCTGGTTTGTTTTTGTCGGGGAAATGTATTATTACTCTGCATTATGTAGTCAAGGTTGCTAACGTAAGCTTCTTATCTTGCTGTTGTATGTATTCGCCCAACACTAACGTTAGCAGTTTGTAGCTAACATTAGCTAGCTAGCTGAAATATCAGACTACTGCTGTATGAGATATATTTACATGTGGCGTCACAGTAATGTTAACTGTGAATATAGTTTGATTTGGATTTGTAAGCAGATGTTGTAAGATGGTATGTGACCTTAATTCATATCACCGTTGAACTGTTGTTTTTTTTTGCTGCTGGCTGCACCGCAAATTGCCCTCCAGGGACAATAAAGATCTCTTGACTTGACTTGACTAGACATATTACAAATGTGCTGATGTATCCTATTTCTGTGTCCTATAGTTATGAGAGGGACATATCAACTTCTAGCCCTCAAAGAGTCTGTTCATGAAAGAACCATGTTCTGCCACTTCTATTATTTCTGCAGTCTCTCCCTGACAGGTGAGTGTAACTTAATGCTGATAGCAATATGTAGCCTATCAGACCACTGTTATTCATGTAATATGTGTCTTTGATGGATACATTTCATATATTAATTTGTCCTTCTGTCATATCAGTTTAGTTTGCTTTATGTGCCAGAATGTGCTCCTTAGCAGAGATAGAATATGAAAAAGGACTGGCATCATTTAATTAGCTGCGCCAGGAAAATGCTTCAAGTACTGGTCCTAGCAGTCACATGTTAGTCTACTGCTAAGACATTTTTTTAAAATGAAAATAGACTTTGCATTTCAATTCATGACTGTCAGCTGACCACAGTAGAATGTGGAGATCAGGATCTCATAATTATGATAAGAGATCTCGTAATTACGAGAAAAGATCTCGTAATTATGAGATGAGGAAAGGTGCGTCGTTGACTGTGGTCAAGCCAGCCGTGGTTCGCGTTTGCTTGGTCAAATCAGCTGCACCGTTTTTTTTCTTGTGCGCGAATCTAATAACATTTACGATCATCGTACTGAAGGAGCTCTGAAGAGCTGCTGGTGGTGACTGTGTGGGTCAGACTGCAGTCTTACAGTCAGACCCATGAAGCATACGAGGATAAGGATTTTGACAGAGGATTACTTAAATAGTACACAGTAGAAGTACTTCATTATAGTTACACAAGTATTCTAGGGAGTACTTAATTCAGCAGTATATGAATCTTGGTCTACTTATTATATGGAAAATACGTTTTTTAATAACACATAAAAGTTGGGCGAAATATCCTTATTCTTTTTCTCTGTTAACGATTTTGACACAGGATTACTCGAAAAGTACACAGTAAAAGTACTTCATATTATGCATGCAAGCATGCAGTCTAGGAAGTGCTAAGTCCAGCAGTTTATGAATCTTGAACTACTTATGGAAACAATGATTCAGTTTATTACCGGAAGTATTTACTGTAAAAGTACTATCTCATAATTACGAGATCTTTTCTCATAATTACAAGATCCGGATCTCGTAATTACAAGATTTTTTCTCATAATTACGAGATCCTGATAATTACAAGATCCTGATCTCGTAATTACGAGATCTTTTCTCGTAATTATGAGATTACGAGCTCTTTCCTCGTAATTATGAGATCTTTTCTCGTAATTACGAAATAAGGTGTCTAATTTTTTTTTCATCCAGTGAATGCAATGCAATTCCGTACCATCCATCACGTAACTCAAGATTTAATTTTTTTTGTCAGTTTTCTGTAATTATTATAATTTTTGCTGATATTATGGATCTCCTTTCTCTTAGGCCAAGTACTCCAAGGTGTACAACAAAAAGTCCAGAAAGTAGAGCTTGCACACACCATTGTTAAAATGCATTGTAAAAATAATCAGACCTTGAAACTCTGAAAGTGACATTTTGCTAAACCCCCTAAAAAGTAGAATTGGTAGAAATGAAATAACTGTAAATGTCTGATGTAACAGAGGCTATTTTTTGGTTGTTTTCAGGAATATTTGCCACTGCATAAAATGCAACCAAAGTTGTGGTGTTATAAATTAAAAGTAATTTCACAGTCCTTGAAAAGCTGTATTTACTGTCAGATAAGTAATTGTGCTATTCTTTCTACAGGACAATCACTGCCAAAACAGTAGAGGATTGAGATAGCACACATCAACTGTTTCATAACAGTGTTAGGCAGTAACGTCGCTACTTACTTGTTTAACTACATTTCTCAGTAACGTGGTGGTAGCGTCGCTGTTTTCTGAATCAAATAGCTTTTCAGTAGCTTAGCTCTGTTATTGGCCAAGTAGTGATGTAGCGTTCACACAAGCTACATTCTTACAAACATCTCTGAAGCTCAGTGCAGCGGGGCTTTCTGCTGCGGTCCGAAATAGAAGGATCAGTCAGTGACGCCACTGCCATACAACAGCCATGTATGTGAAGCCAACAGAAGCACTTCCGTATGACGGGACATCACGGACCAATCCTTGGGCTGATGCCTACAACGTCTCTGCTGCAGGGGAATACAGGCCGGATGAGCTTGAGTGAGTTACATTACTTGATGGATAGATGGCAGAGGGTGAGAAGGACGGAGACGAATTGATCCCGAGGGAGTCGCTCTGGCCGTACTTCGAGAAATACATGAGTTTGAATGAAACAACAGAGAAAAGTTATGTGTTCTGGTGCTTGCTGTGCAACCCCAAGAAGAAGCTGCTCTTAGGGCTGGGGCGACGTGTCGACGCAGTCGACGACATAAATTTGTCGACATGAATAATTTGCATCGACGCGTCGTCCCAAACAGGAAGTGGTAGTACCTGCGGAGGCTGAGAATAGCCCCTCTCACACAGAGACGCTAGATTAAAGCCGCAGCATTTCGTCAATTCTCCGCCGTTGGTCATTCACACAGAGCGAAGCACCACTGGAATAAAGACGAACCGCCATGTAATTCACACAGAAAGCTGCGCTGCCGCTCCTAAAGAGACGTGGCGGTACATGTCATGATGATGACATCGGGGTGTTTCCCAGGTGTCCCCCCTGTCCTTCTTAACCTGCGGACCATTTATAATGTGTAGTGATTGAGAACCCGGCCCCCTAAACATCCTGGAAGGTGAAAGAGTTACATTATTACATAATTGCCATCAGTAAACAGGTCGCTGCGTGACTCTGTCACTTACGGGGACGGAGGCTGTTTACTGGGGGAAAGTTCACTGAAGTCTCGGTTGGGAGGGCTGACCATCGCGGTGATTTCTATCAACACAACCACTTGAGTGAGTTAAAGGTTTTTGCCGGTGACAGACGCTGTTTTTCGGGCAGAAATGTGACGAAGAGTAACTAAATAGACTCAGATATAAAATATAAATATAAATGTGGAACATTGACTAGAGAAACTGAGGTGTCTGCACAGTTACACATTCAGAGCTAAGCTTTAATAGTGATAGTTGTTTTCCCTTACTGTGAGGCAAGAGAGGTGGCCGATGTGATGTTTACATATCTAGGGGCCCCGGAGCCATTAAACAGCTCTCTGTGTGTGTGCGTTAAAGTTCAGCTGGAGGACAGATCCATATGGAGCAATAAAGCTGAATCTATTTCCCATACTAGTTGTTTAGAGCTGACATAAGATATACATTTCCATATAAGCATGAAGAGACAATCCGGTCCATTTTAGCCTGTAAGTTCCAAGGAGTGACCTCAGCAGAAGTTAGATAATGTACAGGAGGAGGCAGACTAACTTCTCTTTCTACTATTGGATAGATGAACCCTCAATCCACCAAAGTGACCAATTGGAAGAAGTGGGACGATGCGAGTGATTAGACTTTAAAGAGGCCCGCACAAGCGGAGAAGTGTGGTGGCACTTTGTAGATTTTCCTAGATCGAAGGCGATAGGATTTTTCTAATAGAGCAGAGGGCAAAGCATTGGGCAGAACTTTGTCATAAATTTGAGAAACTCGGGTAGCGGCCGTGCCTGATCGGACACGGGCATTGTGATTTGTTTTCAATAAAGATTGCTCTATCATTCCACCCAGCCTTGCCTCCGCAGAATTCTTTTATCAACATACTACACGCCGACATCTTTGATGAAGAGAGCCCAGAAACTACAAAACTTAACAAAAACTATAACTTTAATATACTATATGCTGAGTATACGCTGTTTAATTATGTTAATATGCTACAGTGTAGGACACTGTACATTAGTGCCAGTCAGGTGGATATTGCTATGGTAGTAAGGTGCATGATTGTCCAAGGATGTTACAAAGTATACTTTGAACTTATACACTTTCAATGGTGAATACTTTGGACATTCCTGGACAAAACTGTACAGATGCCCCAGTTTATATGAAACTTTTTTTAAAGCACCAGCCCCTTATTGTTCTTTACACTTTTCTACCTACTGTGTTTATTGTTAGCACCAAAACACAAATTCAAATAGTGAAAAACTACTTGGCAAATATATAATATAGGATACTAATAGCGATATAATGTGCAAACATGTAGTAGTTTAGTTGTAGTGTTTTTTTTCCGCTTGGCAAGCTGACCGGACGTGACATGGGGGCGTGGCAGCATTGACGATTCCATTTTTTAATTCGAAGTTCAGGATTGTGACTTAATTTCGGTCGAATCGAAATTGTGACACCCTTAGTTATATCAAAATACACATTCAAAACAATTTCTGAATGCTAACAAAGCTAGCTCTACAGCAATTAGTGCTAGCAATGGCTATGTTACATTCAATATGATAATATTAGGTGTTTACTTACAGTTGAATGAGACATAAGGAAGCTACTTGTTGTTAGATGTTGTGATGAAAATAGTCTTCTTCCTACCACGCGTGAAGACTTGGATTGGGGTCTTCCATCATTGTCGGACAATGCGTGCACATGGTTTTGGGGGAGTGGCTTCGGAGATAGGCCTGAGTGTAGTGGGCAGAGTTTACTGGCCAGATACTTTAAAAATCTAGCTTGGGCTTGGCAGCTTTTCAAATTTACTGACCCCAGCTTTAAAGGGACGTGGGGCAGGATCGAGAAATAAGACTCAGTAGTGACACGACGGCTGTTGTGGCCATTAGGGTAACTGCAGCCATCAGCCAAGCCGGCGCGGGAGCGCGTATGAACTCTTCACAGCAGTGCAGCTGATGCTTTGACACTGTTATTTCTTTACTCGCTGTTAACTGCAAAACCTCTGCGCATGCCTCAATGGAATGATGTTGGTAGCCTACATCTGCGAACAGCATCATGTCAAGTGACGAAGTAAGTAAACTAACAGTGTTTATTTTAGTGTGACTAAGTATATTTCTTTGACAATATTAGCGCATTCATTCAGCAGAATGACAGTTAACATAGCTAATATTTATAACATTGGATAAAACTTGCTGACATAAGTGTGCAGCCAGTATCATGTAACAATAATAGTATGATTCAGTGTCTCAAGCCAAGTGGTATGTGCTAGTGCCACTGAGAAAATTTGTGAAACCATTTTCATTATAAGACAATATGAATGGTATGAATAGCACTGCGCCATAACAAAGTAAAGAAAAACAGAAATGTCCATATGTCATAGCTGGTATTATACTAAGTTGAATCAGAATTAAAATAACATCAAATGACATAACATCTCTTGGAGGATTAATAAAGTTATTCTTATTATCATTGTTCTCATTGATTTTGTTTCAGGATTTGGAATTGACTCTGGAAGGAGTGGCACACATGGAGGAAACTTCGGAGGAGTATGTGCCTCAGCCTGCGCCAGACTCTGATGAGTCAAAGTGTGAAACCAGGGGGTAAAGGCAAAGGCCAGAGAGGAACAGGGAAAGGAAAAGGTCACTCTGAAGGTCGAGGAAGGACACAGTCAAGGGGTGAAGGCAGCAGGCTGCGGTCCGGAGCTCCCTCCAGAGCACCAGTGCACTGGAGCTCTCAGGGAGGAGGACAGAATCTAGCTGGCATAGCTTAGAGCTGCCAGTATAGTTGAGATGCAGGTTGGTTATAGCAATTTGGTTAAAAAATATCTTGTTATATGAATGAATAATTAAAAGAACACACAGCCTTGAAATGTGAATCTAGCCATGTAAACATATTTTCTTATCAACTTCTAAACAGCTTTACAACATCTGAGCCAGGAGGAGAGGAATATCATTCTCCAGTCAGTGGTGACCCGCCTATCGGGGGTGATGCTGGACATCCTGGAGTTCCGGCAACAGACACCAGGACCACATTTTCCAGACAGAGGGCAGCCTGCGTGGTGCACCTGCCTGAACTGCTGATGCATGCCAACCCAAATGGAAAACTTGCGCTGTCGGCAGGCTCCGGACCATTGTCTGAGCAGGAGTGCCCACCTGGAGATCTACTGCCTGGATGAGGGTACGCGTCTGGTTAGGATGACAGGACAGCCAAGATGTGGGCGCCGATAACAGAGAGTTTCAGTTTGCTGTCTACCGGCAATTTACAATCTGGCAGAATGGCTGTCTGGGAAGAGGGAACCAGAGGCCGATACCGAGCTGCTGCGTTCCTCGCATCCAGGCCAAATTCCCTGAGCCTTTTGCGAACTGCACGGTACAAACACTGCATGAAAAGTGGGATTTTCGGCCCCGTAAACGCCCGGAAATCTCCCTAATTTTCGGCAGTGAAGGACAATTTACAGGCTGTGAACTTGGCGTTTGTTTGTGCCGAAAATTGTCGGAAACGAACCATGACGTCAGCGGACCTCCCGGAGGTGCGAACGCCTCTAATTTGCATATGAATAGCAGCGAAACCACGCCTGGCCAGAGAATGTGTGGGCTGGCTTGAATATCCTCACTCAGTATTGGATGAAACCACTACTCATAAACAAGCAAAATCACTCGTGATTGGTCACCCTGGGTCATTATAAATGTAAACCCCAGTGGGAATATATATATATTTATATATATTTATATGATTTATTCATTCATTTATATTTATGATATCATCAAAGACATGAATGAATTTACTGAGTAAAGGAACATTTGCCAGGAAGGAGTTGTTTATTCAAAGAAAGAGTTTTATTAGCACAAACACACAGCATGTACAAAGCATAAACTGCCCACACAACAAACAGGAAGCTCACAAGAGGCCCAAAATCCTACAGCACCGCGAAGTGTCTGTTTCTGCAGACGTCTGTGGTGCGCTGCCCTGTACTCCGGAATCTCCTCATGTGACTGCAGCGTGGCGCAGAGCTCGTTGAGCTCCCGGCTGCGAAAGGACGAAGGTCGCACAATTCATCCAGACACCCCGCCATCTTGTGCCGTCTTCCTCCTCAGACATCAGGTCCATGGCGGCGCACTTCCAAAGGTCCACCTCGTCCTCAGCTAGCACACTGTCTCGCTTACAGCAGCTGTAAAAATAATCAATAAAGACGATCAGTACTGCGCGATGCACTGCGTATTGATACAACACATCTATTATTTAATAGAATAATAGTCACATTGACCAAAAACAGATATACTCTAATAAATCTTACCCTCTTTGTCCTCGATCGACTCCGAGCTGAACTCCTCACAGCGTCAGCCTGCGATGCAAGATCTGCTTGTTTGTTGTCCTGCGTACTGTCTCGTAATATGTCTTACAGGCAGCTGGAAAACAATTAGAAAGACTGGTATGAATAAAGAAACGTAAGTCACAGAAAAATTAAACGAGGGAAAAAACAGTAACAGTTACTTACACACAATGGCGTCATTGTCGGCATCGTGTAAATCTGGACTTGCAGACGTGGCTCCGAGCTAACAGGAGGTCGCGGCCTTGTTATGAGGCGAGGTTAGTCTGTGAAAACAAAATGCTCGCAGCGATAAACCTCCGTGTCCCTCTGCGGCAGCGAAGCTCCGTCCGTCGGCGACATTCTTCGTGGCTACCCGGCAAAGCTTCTCCCGTCCGCGCAGACGTCCTCTCGACAATGGCCGGGCCGCTAGCCTAGCTCCTGCTAACTAGCTTAGCTCCTGCTAGCTATCTTAGCTTCTGCTAGCTAGCTTAGCCGAACTTGCTTCGTGTCCAATAAAACACAAACACTTTGACTGCGATGGAGAGTCCAACTCACACACTCACAGCACGTCGTCCGACAACAGTTCACAGTCTGTTAGTGATAAAACACGACACTGACGACACACACAGTCCACTGTCAGCTGCTCGACGCCTTTAACTCTCCGCTCCTTCTTCTATAATTAGGCAATACTGAGCCTGATCTATTTATACCAGAGATTTTCTTAAAATGAAGTTAACACCTTTTAGAAAAAGGTCACCTGGGGTAAAACTCCCCCTGCTACCCTCATTTGCATTTGTATAGCTCACAACATTTTCATTTACATGTTAAAGCCTCCCCTAGAATCAGGGGGAGGGGGGTCATGGGGGGACAACTGCCAAGCAAGGCCCACGTCAATTTCTGACAATTCACGGCAGTTTTCAGTGTTGCCTGCAAATTGCCGCAAACCTGAAATTCCACGTCAATCTACAGTGCCGCATACTGACGAAAATCCCACTTTTCATGCAGTGAAAGAAGCTCCATTTATGGTGCCAGACTGATATTTTCAACTGTTTTGTTTACCTGTGATCACAATACCTCAAAAAATAACATTCTTTAGCCAAAGACTCCACTTTCATCCAAAAATAAAAACTATTTATGTAAAATGTTTATTTTCATATATATACATTTTTGTATAACCCTAACCCTAACCCTACAGTAAAAAGGAAGTATTTTTTCAAATTTGCATTACGTACATAGTTTTATTTTGTATTTTTTTTTTACATGTTCATAATAAAATAAATGTGTGATAAACAAGATGTTCTTGTCTTCACTCTTTTCTTGCTCACATCTCTGGATCATGTAGCTGAGGCCTTTATGGAGAGAAGAGAACAGTAGCATTAGAACACATGCTCCATTATCAAATCTGGCAATTATTATTTTCAACTCTACCCTGGCAGAACAGATACAACGAATGGCTTGATGCTGATTGTTTGAGCATTACAAATAGAAGTACCAGACTTTTAAATGAATTAGCAGTGTATTATAATTGGTGATACTGAGCAGAAGATCTAAACTTTTCTGCAGTAGTGGTCCTTAGTACAGTATAGCTGGCATTTTCAGAGAATTACTTGTGAGACTGACTTCTAAATTTGTTTTTTTTCAAAGAGGTATGTTTTGACTTGAAATTGATCAGACATGAATGTGGGATGTAGATGAATGACATACCTTTCCTCAGCGAATGTGTGTCTGGACTAGTTCTGCTGTCTGGGGGGACACAACTCCTGCAGGATTTCCAAGATGCCTTGGGTCACCTGGCCAGCATTTTGCTTTTCTTGGGAGCACCCTCCATCTATACGCTTCCTTAGCATGCAAGGCTGCAGCTCAGGGATGTAGTTGTAGTCTTTTGCAACCTTCACCGTTTGGACATGATAACCAGTGACTTCTTGCTGTGGAGTCTCTTGTATCTAAAAGACAACAGTTTAAAGATTTACAGCATGTCCCCCTCTCTCCCCTACCTTTCCTATCAACCAACAGTCTAACTAAATAATTTATGTAGTGACAGATTATACTAAGTCAGCCCATTTGACAAGTTATTTTGCTGTACAGATCATGTTCAGTTGTCTTGAAGATTTCACAGGCAATCAATAAAATGGGGGATTTACGATTCCTCATTATTCCGGCGTATGTAATCTGGTCGGTGGTTGTGGTGGTTGTAGTCTAATGCAGCGAGAAGGACAGGAGGAGAGAAGGCAAACCTGTGTGTTGGGGGGACAATAGAGGTAAAAGAGTTTAACCAAATAAAATCTGCAAGGACTCCATTCTCTTGGGCATAGGGCTCGCTTAGATAGATAGATAGATAGATAGATAGATAGATAGACTTTATTGATCCCAAGCTGTAGCAGCAGCATTACACACAGAGAAATGCAATAATAGAAATAGCAATAGAAAAAAGAAATATACAAAAATGAACAAAATGTATAAAAGTGTATAAATAAGCAGAGTAACTGTAGTGCAAGATACAATATAAGGTGCGGTGAACAGAGTGTATAAAACCAAAGTTCGTAGAGACTTTGTGTTACGACCAGAGTTTTAGCTGTTATTGTACAGTGTGATGGCATGTGGCAGGAAAAATTTCCTATATCTGTCCCTTCGACAGCGGAGCTGGAGCAGTCTGTGAGAGAAGGTGCTCTGCTGTCTGTCTACTGTGTGATGGATAGGGTGCTGATCATTGTCCAGGATGGATAACAGTTTGTTCAGTGTTCTTCTCTCCACCACGGTCTCTAAAGCCTCCAACCTGAGACCAAGTACAGAGCCAGCCTTCTTGATAATTTTATCAAGTCTGTTGGTGTCGCTGGCTCTGATGCTGCTGCCCCAATACACAGCAGCAAAGAAAATGACGCTGGCAACAACAGACTGGTGAAAGATTTCCAACATCTTGCTGCACACGTTGAAGGGGGTCTGTTTTGGTCCGCCGATTTTACGCCTCGGAGGGTACACTTATTTTCGCCTTACCTGCTATCTAAAAACGAGGCGGACCTCACGCAGAGGCCGGCACATTTCCGCCTCGTTTTTAGATAGCAGGCAAGGCGGAAATAAGTGTACTCTCCGAGGCTGAGGTGTCGATGACGTGCACTGTTGTGCGACCCACAGCCGGGGAGTTTTAAAACCAAGAAACAGCTGATCACAGCAGTCAGTCCATCATTTCATCCGCGGACATTAAGATGAACAACTGGACAGCCGCTGAGATCCAGGACATGCTAGCGTCTCCTTGGTCTCTGTAGCTGTTTGGTTGTGTTAGCTTGTTGTTGTGTCGGCAAGCTAAGGACGGCTGCTACTTTCAAATTAAAAGCCCCCTGCTATATTCTTGCCCATTCTTGCCCCCATATTCTTTTTTTTTTTTTGTTAACAATTTTTTATTCGTTTTTCATGTCAACATATAGCAAAAAATGTAAATCAGTATAATAAAGAGAAAAAAAAGAAAAGAGAGAAAAAAAAAGAACATACAGACCATTCAAGTGTATTCCCCCTTGGCAAACAATATACTATTGACTGTATGTTAAAAAAAACAAAACAAAAACAAAATAAATCCAAACAACAGCGACAAAAAAGAAGAGCACACACACACAAAAAGAAGAAACAGAAGAAAAAAAATATACATATATACACACACACAATCACATATACATATACACACACAGACGCACGCATGTCTATAGATATATATATATATATATATATATATATATATATATATATATATATATATATATATATATAAAAGAAAAACAACAAACAAACAAAACGAAAACAAAGGTGCCATACTTGCTCTAACGTCTAAGAGTCAACCCCCCAACCCCCCACCCCAAATCTAACACATTCACACACTCTCTCACTCAAGTCCAGATCCCTGCATGTCCACAAGGCCCTCCACACATACTCTTATTTCATCCAAGCTCCCAATCCCCAGCCCAAAGTCCTCCACAGCCAAAATCACATATTGGCACCTAATTGACTAAAGATAGAACAACATAACACAAAACAAAACCAAACATAACTCAAAAGAAAATCCTTCCCTCCTTGGTGAGTTATCTGCATCCCCCCCATCCATTAACCCACCCTGTCATAGGCAAGATTCTTAACAACTATAATAGCTTCTGACCACGATTGTAGTGTTTTATCCTTTGCCCCATGAGACCGTGCAACAGAAAGCTCTAGTTGTAGAATATCTATCAGGAGGTGCCACCAGTGATCTAATGATAGAACATGTGGTGGTTTCCACCGTACTACCAACATTTTCTTAGCAGCTGTTAAGCCAGAAATCCAAACTCTTTTTTCATGTGTTGACATAGGAAACTGAGAATTATCATTCAGCAAACAAAGTACAGGACAGCATGGAACCTCCTTATTAAGAATTTTAGATAAGGACTTAGTGACTTGTAACCAAAACAACTGTACTCGAGGGCATTCCCAAAACATATGTGTAAAGGTGCCTAAGCAACCTTGCGTACATAATTGGCAGAAGGGGGATGATTCCAACTTCATTGTATGTCTGAGTTTAGGAGTAAAATATGCTCTGTGAACAATTTTTAGATGTATGGTTTGATGATTAGGCTTTTTTGAGGCCCGAAAGATATTATTCCATACTGTTTCCCATGATATTTCAGAGTTTATCAGAGCATACATTTTCTGCCAAAATATTTGAGTTGCCATTGGTTTATAAGATGCCTGCAAAATTTGGGCATACAATGCTGATACAGTTCCCCTGGTGTTGGTAGTATTGTACAGTTGTTTCGCCAGGTCATGTTTAGGCAGCTCTGAGTTCCATGGAACTCCATAAGTCTTCATAGCAGCACGGAGCTGAAAATATAGAAAGCGAGAAAATCGACACTACTGTTCCTTCAAATCTTCAAATGTGCGGAGACCATTAGAATTGAATAATTGTCCAAGTATATGGATCCCATTGTTTGACCATATAGGGTAGGCTGCTGGTCGACCACCTATCAATTAAATATGATTGTAAAATATTGGAGTGTGAAAATGCCATTTATTATTTGTATTGGTGTACTCGGTCACCAGTCTCCAAGTTACCAGAACATTTTCAATAATGGGACCAAAAAGTGTTCTGGCTTGTTTGCTAGGTATATCTGTAAAGATTAGATCCTGTAATCTGCATGGATGTATTAGCTTTGTTTCCAAAGAGCGCCAAGATGTGGGATTTGGGTCTAACCATGATTTTATAGTACGTAATACAAATGACCAATGATACATTTAATGATACAATGATCCCAAAATCCCTTTGGGGGGTTCAGAGGAAGCATGGAGCTCAGGAAGTTGATTAAAGGCAATACCATCATTTTTATGGTTGAGATCCTGCCATCGAATGATATTGGTTTTGCCATCCACTTGCCTAAGTTGGTTCTGATATTATCTAAACATGCAATATAATTATTCTCAACAACAGAGAGGAGCAGAGGAGATTGCAGCGCAAACTCAGAGTGATGCTGAGTACATGTAAGGACAGCTACAGGAGGAAGCTGGAGGCTAAACTCCAACAGAACAGTGTGAGAGATGTGTGGACGGGAATGAAGAACATCACGTGGATGAAGGGGAAAGACAGGCAGACATCAGGTAGCCTGGATAGAGCAAACCAGTTCAACCAGTTCTTTAACAGGTTTAGCTCACCTCCTGCCACCCCTCCGACACCCCCAGCCCCACACACCCACAAAGTCCCAAATGGCTGGACCCTCCCCCCAGCAATCTCCGGTACAGCATCTCCCCATCTGCCACCCTTCCCCTCCACTGAAGACATCTGCATTAACCCCCGCCCAACAGTAGCCCTTTTTAGATAGAAAAGGCGGCACATTTGTTCCAAGTTAAGGACGGCAATGTGCCGGTCTGTCTTTCTAAAACGGAGGCGTAATATTCCTCCTTTTCCAAAAGCCGCCTCTGAGGTAGGCGTAAACATGTGACGTGACGTGACTCTCGAAGTTGGGCTGTGAACAGTGACATAGAATATGTCTTCATATGTCTTAAACTGGCAAAAATCGGCACTCTTACCGCTAGAAGATAATGGAGAGGATCTATCTCAATTTAAGTTGCCGTTGGTAAATCATTTCAAATATTTAGGAATTGACATCTTCACTAATTTGGAGAGTACATTCAGCATTTTGCTAAACATGTGAACACTCACACATACATACACACACACACACATCTCCTAATTGAAAAGTGAACTGTACGAAGGAAACAGTAGGTCCAATAGTTCATAAATTTGAGTCAGCTCAACTCCTCCTCAACTTTAATAATTTTAACGTAATTAAACAAGAAATTCATCTCCCTTAGAAGTGGATGCTCACGCCGGCGTCATAAAATCACGTGACTCATTTAAGATGAAGTAGCAGCGAGACGGAGTCTCAGTAAGTCTCAGTTCCGACGTTATGTATTGGTGCGGCCTTTAAACTAAGTACAAGTTTTTAAATTGTGTTGATAGGCCAAGCAACACCGGACTTAGAATTAATAATGTCTGCCACGTTTTTTCGCAAACATTGCCGTCATGTTTGCTGTGCATTTGGTGCAGGAAGACACGATAAAAATGGGCTTTTCTCAAAAAGTGTCTGCAAGCAGGAAGTATTTGCAAGCAAAATAACACTTTCCTATTGGTGGAAAAAGGCACCACACCAACAAATCACAAAATTCTATGGCAAAACACGTGATTTGGTTGCTGAGGAACAGGAAGTTGTGGGAGGGACGGCAGCGAAAGAGTGACAGTGACAGTGACGGTGATAGAGAGCGATAGAGATAGCAAGTTTTGAGAGTTGAGAGATTTGTGACATAGCGTGTTTGGAGTGTATAGTTAGTGTGTTATATAGTGTTTAGTGTAGTGTGTTTAGTGTGTAGTGTAGTGTAGCCCTTTTTTTTTGTTTTGTGAGTCAAAACAATGAGGAGACTGCTGAATGTAGAGCAGGCAGGAAGGAGCCTGTGGGAGACCTGCATTTAAATATAAATAGTTACAAATGACTTTGTAAATTTCGAAGTATGCACAAATTGAGCAAACAATAATTTGTATTTGCATTCTAAGTTATAAAATTGGTTCGTTACACATATTAGTGGTTTTCACAGTAAAAAAACTAACTTTTTCCTACTCGGATTTTATGTTTTTGTGTGATTTTAGGTCCACTGTGTTAATACAGTATGTCAAAATGAAAGAATTAACTGTGCAATCACACATGTGAGGTTGTGCTGGAAAATAATGACACCAAACAAGGCACGGTAAATAGTTTTTGAGGTAAAATATAATGGTAAATTCAAAAGTAGTCAGAAACAGTTAATTATACCCCAGACTCCAGTTCCATATGGGCAGGCTGCAGATGGAAGTGAGGAATCCATTCACACAGAACAAAAAAATTGTTTAGCTAGAGGAGGGTGGGAGGACACACACATGTAAATTAAAAAGGTGTGTGAAGACAGCCATAGAAATGTGCAATATAGGAGTTAGATTGAGAGTTTGGTCATTGATAACTCATATTTATATGATGACCCTAGTTGTTATGAGCATTATGTACAGCCTTGACAACAAAGACTCAATTTCTATTTGTTTGCATTTCTGTTTGGTAGAGGAAGTTTGCAATTTGCTTTTCTCTGCCTGCTTTTTTGGCATCAAGGATACCTTGTGGGTCAGAATCAATAGAGTTTAATTATGGGTTGCGATCAATAATATACAAACTTTGGCAACACACAATACCGCAAACACACTACTCATAAAATATTAAACACATTCACACACACACAAACACACTTGCGCACCAAGCTGCTTACATCTATAATTAATAATTAATTGAGCGCAGTCTTAACTTGGTCAACCATGAAGGATACAACTGGTAATAGGACTCAGCTTAGGCTTTATAATTAAGTGTGTGTGTGTGTGTGTGCTGTCTAACTTTGGCCTTCTCTCTGTTTTTTTGTGGCCAGCTCTTTGCTTCCACAGACCTGGGCCGGAAGTGGACTTTGCTTCAGGAGCGGGTGACCAAGGATAGAGTCTACTGGTCAGTTAAACTTTATTTTCTCTTTATTGGATGAATTAGGACTTCAAGACTTAATGTGCAGCAGGGTCGGTTCTAGGGGGGGGGCCAACAGGGGCCAGTGCCCCCGTAACTCTGAGTCTGGACCCCCCTGTGGCCCCCCTGACAGGGAGTCTGCATCAATAACACAATGACAGATTTCTTGCAATTATTTTGTTCTGAAGGGAAAAGCAGAAATAAATTGTCTTAGCAGTTTACTACCCAATTAAAATTGCTGAAATTGTAAACAGTGCTTCGTCTGAATGAGGGATTTATCCTTTTTTCTGGGTCGTGTGTGCCCCCTTACAAAAAAGCCGGCCCCAACCTGGCCCCCCTATTAAAACTGGTCTAGAACCGCCACTGATGTGCAGAGTGAGTCCTTTGTTTATACATACACACAACAGTAACAAGCAAGTTGGCAGTGAAAATAAGTCATCATTTTTTTTGTCAGAATAAGATATGAACTGGGTGAATGGTGATAAAAGGGTACAGGGACTACAGGGACAAGTGAAATACAGCAATGGATCGGTAAAAATCATATGCAGTCTGTCAGTTATGCAAAAGGTCTTCATGGCTTAGGTACATATGTAAAAGATGAGAACAAACATCATCCTGTTAAAGCAATACTTCACTAGTTAAACAATTATGAGAAGGTGAATATCAGTATCATGCCTATAGTTAAACCAAGACTGGAAACAGAATAAATCACAAATAAGCACCCAGCTTGTTTAACCTGTACAGATGTATAAATATTTAAAATTACAATTTTAGGGGAAAACTTGCCAACCACCTCTTAGCAAATGACCTAACAAATAGTAGGGTATAACAACATTACTGATTGATATTAAAACAAGCATGGTGTGGGATTAATTTTAATGAATTCCTTGATTTAGATTTAAATCACAAACCTAATCCAGGAACTACTGTATGTTGTCATCAAGCATGTCAAAAATAACTCTGATCTCCTGCAGAGTTAATTTTTCGACCACATCCTGATCCCATTTTTCATTGTCATTCACACAATATTGCTCAAACAATACAATTATATCGACAGCACTTACATCCCAATACTAATAAATCAGTTTTATGGTTTCCATATTACAAGAAACTTCTGCTCTAGTTTTTTTTTCAAAATGAGAAATTTTGACTGAACTTGAGTCGTAAGTGCTTGAGGTTTAAGCAGCAGAACCTTTTTATGGACAGATCTCTTGATAGTTTAGTGGCTTCGGTGGCAAGGAAAAGCAGGCGGAGGTCTACAGCATTTCCCTGCGCATGTAATATTTCACAGCTTGTGAGCTATTTCTTTCCATGCTTCTGCTCCTCATTCTCGCCTTCATCTTATCTTGGATCAAGTGTCTCTTCCTCTTTATCTTCTTCCCTCCATCACTGATTTCTCCTTGAGGTGTTTACGTCTCCGTCTTCTCTCAGCTTTGTTTCTTCTTACTCCTTCCTGTCTAATCTGTGTTATTGCAAGAAGATTAATTCAGATGTGCTGCATTTAAATACAATTGATTAGACTCTTTCACATATTACGAAGGTCAGGAAGGCATTGCAGACATTCCATTGTTAGTTTGTTTCCTTTCACCTCCGATTGCAAATGAGCTGATTCGCACACTAAGACACCTTTGATTTATACAACCAGCTCCTACGCACAAATCATCCACACTGTGCACTGTTAAAAAAAAAATGAGAAGGTGAGGGGAGGGCTAGCGAGGGATGGGAAAGAGCCTCTTTACATTAGTCTAAAGTAACATTCTCAAAATCAGACTAAATATCTGAATATGAACCTATGTAGACCTTCAACCCTGTATTGAGGAGCACTAGCTTAATCTGATTAAGAATTATGGTTTTAGTTCACAGTAAATAAGTACATCAAGTTTATTTCCAGAAAATAATTTTTGATACTTAAGTATATTTAATAGATACTTTCATTTTTACCAAAGTAATATTTTAACAAGATATCTTTACTCAAGTATGACACAGGCTGGGGAGGTACGCGAGCCAGCCGTGCTAGCAACTGGGCTAGCAAGGACAGAAAACTGGTTAGCAGTCAGGAGGGGTGACTGCTGACCACCCCACGCAACCGGTGACCTGCTCCTGCGCCCTCTCCCACGCCGCGACCGAACAGGAACAAACTCCATAGCAGCTGCCGATGAGACTGAGCTAGTGCTGAGGCTAGCAGGCATGCTATCAGGCCCAGGGCTAACACTATCTGCAGTGCCCATGTTTCTAGCCAAAAGAAGCTGCTCTAGCTCACGGACACGTCTCTCTAGTAGAGACACCCTATCAGTAACTGCAAAACAGTCATCACAGGCCATCGTAACACTTGTTTATCGAGGCTGTGTTGACTGCGGTGAAAGGCAGAGAAGCAATGAGCTAAGCTAGTTTGAGGAAGCTAACCGGGCAGCAACAAACTACCCAGTAAAAGAGGCTCAATTTAACAAAATACGTACAGGTACACAAAGTCTAGCGTTAGCTACGGTACAAAACTTGTATGACCAAGAAGACTAAGAAATCGAAGAAGAATAAACAGCTAAGATAGACAGAGAAGAAGAGAGACACAGTAAACACAGCTATCAATCTCGAAGTCCCGGTGTGCGTCACAGGCGGCGTCAGGCGTCTACAGTAAGGATGTAGATCAAAGCCTCCAGATGTGATTGATACATATATATATATACATATATATTTATACACATATATATATATATATATATACATACATATAGTATAGATATATAGATCTAGAACATAGATAACATATAAAAAGATACAAGATAGAACACAATAGAAGATATAGAAGATAATATATAGACACAGATATATAGGAGATGAGAATAGAGAGATATATAGACATACATATATTACATATATATATAGATATATATATATACAATATATATAGATAATAGATATATAATATATATATATATATATATATATATATATATATATACATATATATATATATATATATATATATATATATATATATATATATATATATATATATATATACACACACATATATATATATATATATATACATATACACACACATATATGTGCAACCGCCCGGGCTGCCACACGCTTGGCCTGCCAGTACCCATCAGCTGCCTCAGGGGTCCCCCAAGCCAACCAGGCTCGATAGGACTCCTTCTTCAGCTTGACAGCATCCCTTACTTCCGGAGTCCACCACTGGGTTCGGGGATTCCCGCCATGACAGGCACCGGAGATCTTACGGCCACAGCTTCGAATAGCCGCATCAACAATGGAAGTGGAGAACATGGTCCATTCGGACTCAATGTCCCCAGCCTCCCTCGGGATCTGGTCAAGGCTCTCCTGGACGTGGGAGTTGAAGACCTCCCCGACAGAGGGTTCCGCCAGACGTTCCCAACAGACCCTCACAATGTGTTTGGGTCTACCAAGTCTGTCCAGCTTCCTCCCCTGCCAGTGGATCCAACTCACTATCAGGTGATGATCAGTTGACAGCTCAGCCCCTCTCTTCACCCAAGTGTGATCAGATGAAACAACCACAAAGCCGATCATTGACCTCCGGCCTAGGGTGTCCTGGTGCCACATACACTGATGGACACCCTTATGCTTGAACATGGTGTTTGGACAAAACTGTGACTAGCATAGAAGTCCAACAACAGAACACCACTACCCCACCACTACCACCCTAACCCAAAACTCCAACGCATAGCGGCTGAGCTGGGGAGCTGTGAGCAAGCTCACACAGCTCACCGCCTCTCATCGCGGGCAACTCTAGATTAGAGGAGAGTCCAGCCTCTCTCAAGGAATTGGGTTCCAGAGCCCAGACTGTGCGTGGAGGTGAGACCAACTATCTCTAGCCAGTAGTGCTTAACCTACCGCATTAGCTCAGGCTCTTCCCCTCCCCAGTGAGGTGACATTCCATGTCCCCATGGCTAGAGTCATTGCACTGGCCCCTCCAGAACCCTCCTGCTGCCAATGGCGCTCATTCTGGCTGCGCCCGGTTGGGTCCCGTAGGCATAGACCCGGCTACCAGGTGCTCGCCTGCAAGCTCCAATCCCAGCCCTGGCTCCAGGGTGGGGCCCTGGTGACGCCATTCCGGGCGACGTACGCTTCCTCGCTCTGAACTCTTTTATAGGGGGCTTTGGAACCGCTCTTGTCTGACCCGTCAGTTAGGACCTGTTTGCCTTGGGAGACCCTACCAGGGGCATTAAGCCCCGGACAACATAGCTCCTAGGATCATTTAGTCTATTCCAGGGTACTGGAGAGGAGAATTTGGCCAATAGTCGAACCTCGGATTCAGGAGGAACAATGCGGTTTTCGTCCTGGCCGTGGAACACTGGACCAGCTCTATACCCTCTGCAGTGTGTTCAAGGGTTCAAACTCCGGCAGGGCTGCCCTTTGTCACCGGTTCTGTTCATTATTTTCATGGACAGAATTTCTAGGCGCAGCCAGGGGCCGGAGGGGGTCTGTTTCGGGAGCCACTGGATTTCATCTCTGCTTTTCGCGGATGATGTTGTCTTGTTGGCTCCTTCGAGCCAGGACCTCCAACATGTCCTGGGGCGATTTGCAGCTGAGTGTGAATGGCCATGGTTCTCGACCGGAAAAAGGTGGAGGTTGGAGTTCCTGCCTCAAGTGGAGGAGTTTAAGTATCTTGGCATCTTGTTCATGGGTGAGGGAAGGATGGAGTTTGAGATTGATAGGCGGATCGGTGCAGTGGCCGCAGTGATGCGGTCGTTGTATCGGTCTGTCGTGGTGAAGAGAGAGCTGAGCTGAAATGCGAAGCTCTCGATTTACCGGTCAATCTACGTCCCTACCCTCACCTATGGTCATGAACTTTGGGTCATGACCGAAACAATAAGATCCTGGATACAAGCGGCCAAAATGAGTTTCCTCCACAGGGTGGCAGGGCGCTCCCTTAGCGATAGGGTGAGGAGCTCTGTCAACCGGGAGGAGCTTGGAGTAGAGCCGCTGCTCCTCCACATCGAGAGGAGCCAGTTGAGGTGGCTCGGACATCGGATGCCCGCTGGACGCCTCTCCAGGGAAGACCCAGGAGTGACTATGTCACTCGGCTGGCCTGGGAACGCCTTGGGATCCTCCCGGAAGAGCTGGAGGAAGTGTACGGGTAGAGGGAAGTCTGGGTGTCCCTGCTCAGACAGCCGCCCCTGCGACCCGGCCTCGGATAAGCGGAAGAAGATGGATGGATGGATGGATGTGTATCTAGTGGATTTGAGGGAAAATTAGGAATTTCAGCTTGAACAAAGTTGCGGATCTTTAAATATTGGAAAAAATTACTTTTTTTCAAGAAAGATTTAGCTGTCAGCTGCTGAAACGAGGCAAAGGTCCCTTCTATGTACATATCACTGAACAAAGTGATACCTGCTTGCACCCATGCAGAGAAAGCCTTGCCCATCAACGATGGAGGCAATGAATGGTTTCGTTCAATAGGGGCATGAAGCAAGGAAGGAAGAATGCCAAAATTATGTTTAAATTGCCTCCAGATTTTGAGAGTAGACCTAACTACTATGTTCTTTGTGTATCGTACAGTAGGAGAGTTTCCTGGAGAGTATAAGAGTGCCGTAAGAGAGTAAGGTTTACAGGAGGCTGCTTCAATACCAAACCAGGCAGCAGTGTGTTTTGGATCAGTGGCGTGCAGCCAGTAGTGCATCACATGCAGATTAGTAGCCCAGTAATAGTTTTGGAAGTTAGGTAAAGAAGACCACCATGACACTTTGGTCTTTCTAAGTAAGCTTTGCAAAGTCTTGGAGCCCATCCCTGCCATAGGAACTCTGATATCAAACTATCTAGTTTATGGAAGAATGCTTTTGTTAAGTAGACTGGTAGACATTGAAAGAGGTAAGAACATTTTGGTAAAATATTCATTTCAATAGAGTTAACATGTCCAGTTACAGCAGGGGTGGTTAATTAATTTTCCCAAGGGGACAGCTGTGGAGGGCCGGACCAATAGGCTAAACTCAATTCTGCTCAACATGAATTTTATCTCCTTATAAAAAGCATTAAATTGTAAGGTCTTTGATAAGCTGCGACTGGTAAGAGTAAATGTTATGATTCGGACATGAAAAAGTGAAGCATAAAATGCAATTATGTCACTATTTAATCAACATCCACAAATGCAATTGTGAACAAAATGTGCATGTTTTGCCATTTTTCAAAGAACAGCATTACATTAACTTTATACAAAGTGTTATCTTTTTGTTTGTAATCTTACTACCTAATTTGCTGTTTTTCATTTCTTTTTTCTTGTTCGGTGAGAGAAATCTAGTCTGTGCTGGGCTTGAACAAGTGCACTGAATTCAGGTTTAATGTCTGAGGTGGATATGCGAAGGACAGCTGACAGGTGATCATCAGTGAGAGAAGATCTGTATCTGGATTTCAGTGATGTGCACGGGGGGGGCAGGCTTGTGGCCCAGTTGTTAAAAAATGCGCGCTAAAGTGCCCTCTTGGTAGCCAACTGGTGCTAAACTGCCCTCTTGGGTGGAAAAAACACACTAAACTGCCCCCTTGGCTGGTTAAAACATGATAAACTGCCCTCTTGGGAGGCAAAAACGTGTGCTAAAGTGCCCTCTTGGGAGGCAAAAATGCGTACTAAAGGTCCCACCTGGTTGGCAAAATACAACTGCCCTCTTGGGAGGCAAAAACGCGTGCTAATGTGCCCTCTTGGGAGGAAAAAAACACTTGCTAAAGGTCCCACCTGGTTGGAAAAATCCAACTGCCCTCTTGGGTGGCAAAAACGCGTGCTAATGTGCCCTCTTGGGAGGCAAAAATGTGTGCTAAAGTGCCCTCTTGGGAGGAGAAAACATTTGCTAAAGTGCCTTCTTGGGAGGCAAAAACACATGCTAAAGTGCCCTCTTGGGATGCAAAAAAACGCATGCTAAAGTGCCCTCTTGGGATGCAAAAAAACGCATGCTAAAGTGCCCTCTTGGGAGGCAAAAACACGTGTTAAAGTGCCCTCCTGGTTGGCAAAACACACTAAACTGCCCTCTTGGGTGAAACAAACACTAAACTGCCCTCTTGGCTGGTTAAATCATGATAAACTGTCCACTTGGGTGGCAAAAGGGCGTCTTTAAGTGCCCTCCTCATTGGCAAAACACACTAAACTGTCCTCTTAGGTGAAATTAAAACACTTAATTGCTCTCTTGGGTGGTTAAAACAAGTTTAAGCGCACTCCCGGTTGGCAAAACATGATAACCTGCCCTCTAGTCTTGGGTGGTATGAACGCGTGCTTAAGTGCCCTCGTGGTTGGTAAAACACAAGTGCTCTCTGCCATTGCGCTGCCATTGGATGGAGAATATTGATTCCAATTAAGGCATGCAAGCTTTCCCAGAGTCATTTTATGGTCTCAACAAGTTAAACCCTGTTTATGTTCAATACACTTTGTATGGCCATTAGCACATATTTTCTGTTTTTTTAAAATGTTTTTTTTTATTTTATTTCCTTTTTGCAAACGGCCGATGGGCTAATAAACTTTCTAGATTTTATTTTCAATTTACAATTTAGGCTAGGTCAGTTAGATTCATTGTATTTAGTATATTATGGAATAAATTGATAGCAGCTACATAGATGGTAACTTCAGTTTTAAGAACACATTCCCGTTGTTAAAATAAGTCCATTCCATCCATTGAAGTATTCAGTTTTAGACACACTCTCTCTCAAATGGTCACATGTCAGTGGGGACTTAATACTGACTGAGGTGCAACCCGGCATCCTACTGCTGTGTGAGGTAGTAGCTAATACAGCAAGCTGTGTATTAAGTTACCAATGTTGCATTACTAAATACTAGTGTATGTAGCCTGGAAGTGCTATTATTAGGTAGAGATGCCTATCACATGTTTAAGCCTATGCTGAGGAGCTAGCCTAGCTAAGTCTTGCGGGAATAGCTTTTTAAAGCTTTGTTATTCTATTTTAATTTTTAAAAATGCTTTTCTTTAAAATGCCTTTTTAAGTGCACAGCTCAGTTGGAAACATATACAGTGGCTTGCAAAAGTATTCACCCCCCTTGAACTTTTCTACATTTTGTCACGTTACAACCACAAACTTAATCGTATATTAATGAGATTTCAGGTGATAGACCAACACAAAGTGGTGCATAATTGTGAAGTGGAAGGAAAATGATACAAGGTTTTCAAACATTTTTAAAAATAGAAAACTGAAAAGTGTGGTGTGCAAAAGTATTCACCCCACTTTACTCTGATACACTTAAATAAAATCCAGTGCAACCAATTGCCTTCAGAAGTCACCCAATTTAGTAAATGGAGTCCACCTGCGTGTAATCTAATCTCAGTGTAAATACAGCTGATCTGTGAAGGCCTCAGAGGTTTGCTAGAGAACATTGTTGAACAAACAGCATCATCAAGCCCAACCAGAGAGGTCAGGGATAAAGTTGTGGAGAAGTTTAATAAAGCATGGTTAGGATATGGAAAAATATCCTAAGCTTTGAACATCTCACAGAGCACTGTTCAATCCATTGGATGGGAAGATGGATAGAGCCAAATACAGGACAATCTTGGAAGAAAACCTGTTAGAGTCTGCAAAAGACTTGAGACTGGGGCGGAGGTTCACCTTCCAACAGGACAACGAGCCTAAACATACAGCCAGAGCTACAATGGAATGGTTTAGATCAAAGAATATTCATGTGTTAGAATGGTCTAGTCAAAGTCCAGACCTAAATCCAAGTGAGAATCTCTGGCAAGACTTGAAAATTGCTGTTCAAAGACACTCTCCATCCAATCAGACTAAACTTGAGCTATTTTGCAAGAAGGAATGAGCAAATATTTCAGTCTCTATATGTGCATCGCTGGTAGAGACTTACCCCGAAAGACTTGCAGCTGTCATTGCAGGGAAAGGTGGTTCTACAAAGTGTTGACTCAGGGGGGTGAATACTTTTGCACACCACACTTTTCTGTTTTTTATTTTTGAAAAATGTTTAAAAACCATGTATCATTTTCCTTCTACTTCACAGTTATGCACCATTTTGTGTTGGTCTATCACATAAAACCCCATTAAAATACATTTACATTTGTGGTTGTAACATGACAAAATGTGGGGTGAATACTTTTGCAAGCCACTGTATGTCCATGCTACATCATAGTTTGTTTCTTTTGAGGTGTCAAATAAATATTTTAAATGTGTATTGTTCCCTGTGTTTTTATCACAGAGCCCTATTGGGTGAAGAAAACACACTAAACTCCAGAAGTTTTTTTTTTTTTTTTTTTATCTGTATTGAGCCAGAACTATATCTCACAGAACCAGTTTGGATTCTCTGGTGCTAATTTGGTGTTAAATGCGCTAGAATACAGGAAATGGCATCTACTTAATTGAAAATGTTCTGGGGGAGGACCCCCAGACCCTCCAGGGTTTTATTTCCTTGATACATCCATGTCTCTGTGTGTTCTTCACAGTCCAATGTTGAATCTACACAGTTCTCGTGGATGCTGATCCTAACTACAAATTAACTTGAGTAGTCTGTCTAGTTAGTCTGTTTTAAGGCTATATAATGTGCCATTTGTATAACATATAAACATGTCTAAAGTGCCCTCGGCAACACACAGAAGTTAGTGCCCTCTTCAGTGGTGAGAACGTGCTGTATGTGCCCTTTTTTTTCTTTTCGCCCCTGCCCTTCAAAAAGTCTGTGCACGCCACTGCTGGATTTGTTAAACTTCATGAGTGAAAATGTTTGTGTACATATGTAGGCCAATCCAAAGAGAAACAACCTCTTCTGAGCATGCCTCCTCATGTGTGGAAAGTTCTCCTATTTAAGAGGAGAATAGAAATCCAGCAGTGATACTGACTTAAAGTGTTCTGACAGCACTGTATCTGACTGCAGGTCAACGAGTTGGAGCTGAACATCACTATTGCATTGTCCACACTGCAAGTGAAGGGAGAAGAAATCATGTGCATTTCACCCTCAACTGTTTTGAAGTCTTGAAATTGCCATGCAGTGCCACTAACATGGATGAGTACCTGCTGAGGTGATCAGTTGATGATGTGGCTTCTTTCAGGGTTTGCATGTGGGTGATCGTGTTACCCTCAAATTGGCTTGAGAGAAACTGTAACTTTCTCATGAAAGCCTTCACCAGGCTGTGCATTTCATGTGCAAACAGGCCCTTGCCTCGCAGTTTGGTGTTTAGCTCATTCATTAGTGCAGTCACATCAACAGCAAATGCAAGATCAGCCATCCAGTTTACATCTGAGAGCTCTCGGATGTCTTTGCCTTTCATACTCTTTCAAGCATCTTGCCCAGGCCTAGCTAGAGATGCACCGATCAGGATTTTTGGGGCCGATCACCGATCACCGATCACCAATAGCAGTATCTGCCGATCCCGATATTGCCGATCACCGATCACAGCGTCAAATCCATACATTTTTCTATATTGTTGTCTTGTGTAACTTTCATATATTTAATTAATGATTCTTTTTACACAACATTGACATTGTATTATTAAGTATAAAAATTACGAGATGAGAAAGTATCATGAATTGACCACCGTTTTATTGCAGGCTGAGGCAATGTACAATATTTCACACTCTAGAGACTCTCTTAGAGACAACTTGGACTCAGCTTACATAGAGTAACTGTTGCTTATTAGTGGGAATGCATGCAGTCAGGGTGGGAATTTTGTCATTTTAGGGGCAAGTCCATTTGGCCTTCACTTTTTTTTAGGGGTACCAAGGCCACATGACAGGGCACAAAGGCCACTGAGTAAAATGTGTTGATTTACCTTTCAGACTGATACCATAACATCCTAATTTATAATAAGACATGGATTGTGTATTAAAACATTTTTTAATACCAAAATCAAGTTAAAGTTACATTAGAAAGTAGTTTTTGTTAAGTAGGGTTAGGGTGAGGTGATTTTTGTGACACCACACTGAATATTAGTGTTATTGAATATTTCTCCCAATAGAAATTCCCCAAAATTATGGCAAAGCACATTTTTTCCAAACAAAAAATTGTAGAATAACCAGCAGGAGACCATTGATGTGTGGAGTGATTTTGGTGACACTACACTCTGAATAAAAGGGAAGTTATTGAATTTTTTTGTAGTTTCTCTTTTCGGTGTTGCACTTTGTAGACGGTCCCTGCGCCCTCGTCTCACAGACGGCTGACCATACAGACCAGAGTTAATGTCCAGACGCTCGTTTTGATGAAAATACGGTTGTAGCTCGTTGTCTATCGTAGTACGGTAGGAAAGAGCCGTCGTTTGTGTTTTAACAAGGTTTCACTTATGAGTTATTGATCCGGGAAGTTCGAATATGTGAATATATTTCCAACTTTACCGGACTAAATCAGTCCACATAGGTCAGTTACGTATCATCGTTATGCTGCGCTCGCTCGCTGTGCTGTAAGTTTCGTTCTTCTGTTTTGAGACGTTGCTGCTGCTGTGTGAGAGGCTTTCACGTGAGATCATCGTGATGATGAGACTCCACCTGCGCAAACCGCAGACTCAATGAAGTTACTGTGAGTGACTACTGTGCACTCAGGTGGCTGTAATTCAGGGCAAGCTTGCTACGCTGACCGGGCCAGGTGCACAGAGGCCACTGTGGCGCGGGGCAACGGCGGCTATGAAATTCCCTCCCTGCATGCAGTTAATGCACTGTCTTTATACTTAAACGTCATCTGATCGGCCTGATGTGATCTATTTTGAGAACTCCGATCAAAACCAATAGGGGCATTATCGGCCGATTGCGATCGGTTGCCGATCGATCGGTGCATCTCTAGGCCTAGCCACCTGACAGCTGTGCGGTAGCTTATGTCACCATTTTCAGTTTCATGCTCCTCCAAAAGTGACACAAACTGCCTGTCATTTAATGCTCTTGCCCTGATGAAGTTAACTGTTTTAGTCATAACATCAATAACATGGTTCAGTTTTAGCACTGACTTACACAACACATGCTGCTCTATAATGCAATGCAAAAACACCAATTTCAGTTCTGGGTTCACTTCAGTGAACTTTACCTTTTGACTTCAGTAAATAAATACTTAGAAGTCCATGTTTGGTTAAAAACTCCGCACTCTGTATCAACCTTTCTTTTTGTCACATGAGCTGGCATTTTTGAGGGATAACAGCTCATTAACATCCATGCCTGCAAACGTCTCTCATTTGCAGGCTTGCCGACTCAGGGGTCTGACACATTGCAGTTGTTCTTCTACTTCTTTTTAATTGCGAATTGCAACCAGAGAAGAAGCTGCATACGCCCGCACAAAAAAAGCGGCAACAAAAAAATTGCCTTCAAAATAAAAGCAATGCAGTTGTATTCCATGCACGATGTACACTTACTGTTCTGTGTAGTTTATAAGATTCAGTGTGTTAGTTATAAAAAGACTTAATCTTTTTAATTTCATTTATTTCATTGTGTTCCACTTGAATGGTGTGTTTGTCAATGCTGAATAAAACTTTATCCAGGAAGTGAGAACGAAGTAACAGAATAGCTCGTTTTGCCAGCTTTCAGTGATGATCAGCCACTCCAGCATACAGCTTGTTTTGAGCAGTGGTGGACAGTAACGGAGTAAATTTACTTGAGTACTGTACTTAAGTACATATCCAGAGGATTTGTAGTTTACTTGAGTATTAGATTTCTTTGGTACTTATTACTCTTACTTGAATACATTTCCATGACAAATATTTTTACTTTTACTCGAGTTAATTTCTAGGAAGGATGAAAAGTACTCGTTACTTTCAGGTCTGCTCTTTCTTTTTATTTAATTTTTTCTAAAATACTATCGGACACAAGCTGTGTTTGTCAAAGAAGGAAACCTATCACAGTGCACGCTCTCCACTAGGATCTACGTAAAAGCGGAAATACGTCATCCCTCCCCATAAGGATACCACCAAAGTAGCCACGCTCTCGACTGCGTTTGTCAACACAAAACCGCGACAATGGCTGCATCAGATGTAGTTTTTTGTAAAGCAGTGATTGTCAACCAGTGGTCTGGGGACAACATTGGTCTCTGAGGGGGTTCCAGTTCCCAACTTAGCTAAATTATAGAGAGTTACTTGGACGGTGCAGGTTCATTTGGTTACAGTTTTAATGATTGTTAATAAACATCTGGATCTGCAACATCTGCTGCAGTGATGTTGCTAGGTACGCGTCCTGCGTCCCTGACGCATTAAAATCTGAAAGGACGCACTAAACTCACTATCCATGCGTCCCAGGGACGCACCTCATTTTTCCCATGAAAAACGATACATTGTGAACATTAAACAACTCGTGTTTAATCTCAGTAACTGGCAAAAGAAACCTTGTTGTTAACAGACCGGACAAGCGCTGTTTCAACCCTCTGCGCATCTACTCGGCGCAGACGTGATCCCCTGTACAAAGTATCGCGACATGCTAATTGAGCCGCTACCAAAACAACTAGCCCGTCACTGCTGATTTCATTTCAACAAGCACCCGTGGGGGATGTGTGTGTTAACACCCACAGTTTTCCCAGTGAGAGGGTTCAACACCCACACTTTTTCTGCAGATTTACTGCAGTTTTGCGCAAACGCCTTACTGCGGCCGGAATCACTTTCTACCGTCGCTCTAAGTCTGCGCTCGCTGCAGCTGCCTCCTCTCCTCCGCCCTCTCCTGTTGCTGCTTCAAACATGACACCGGCTTTGGGAATGTCTGGCTGATGATTGGCTGTTCTGCCTTAAGTCCCGCCTCTCTTGCTAAGTTAGATTTATTGTTCAGCTCGTGCTGATGAGGCGGGATCTACCGTAAAATACCAAATAATATCCGGGCGTGTATTTGTTTCAATCACTTAACAGACCAGGCGTTTATTTGGGACAGGCGTTTAATTCCCTCCTCACAAAAATCCGGGATGAAAATGTCACAAACTTCTCCAGCTTCTCTGTGAATTCTCTGGAAACGGAGAGCAACCAAAAACAATGTCTGTAACGTTCTCTGATGATTGTAAATGTTGATTACTCCTGATACGTTCAGTGTACAGGTCGACACCAAACCACATGATGTGTTGTATAATGTGTTCATGTGTTTACAGCTGCTAATGTATGTAACGCTGTTACTGTGATGACATATGACAGTTAAATATTTAATCTGTCTATAATAACCACATCCTGACATGTAACTGTGATTTTTGATAATCTAAGTACTAATAATAACAATCATGACAAGAAATTAACAAAGACTGCAGATCAAGATGAGAAGCTGCAACTGGCAGTGAGCAGCTCTCTTTTCTGTTAGCAGTGAAGTGACATTGTCCATGACAGAACATTATAAAATATGATAATGTATAAAAAAACATTTAATGGTAAAAAAAAAAGTACAGTTTCAGTGGGCTTATATTATAAATATTATAATTAAACAAATCAAGACAGATGTCACATTTACATGTCAGGGTGTGGTTATTATAGACACAGATGTGATAGTTAAGTGTCTTTTATCATCACTCCCCGACCCAAAATTGTTTTAAAAAAACACCACCACCACCATCACCACCATATCCATCCCCCGCACTTTTGAAAAGCTTGCTACACCTCTGATTTCAACAATTAAAAATACAAACTTCATAGTAAATAAACCGACATTTCCACTGCTCGATGCTGTGCTCATTTGTGTCGATTATATTTTAATATTTAGGGGACATGCTGAAATGAAATAAATAAAACGTAATCCGATGGTGGTGATGAAAACTACATTGAAGGCCAGCCGCCATTTTGTTACTGTCATATGTCATGCCACAGTGACAGTTGTTGTACAATAAACTTTTCAGATTTGGAATTTAATTTGTTTAATTTCAGATACATTTTGAACATACATGAATATATCTGTTTATTATAACCGTATCATACCACCATCGAAGGAGTTTAACACTCAATAAAATTTAAGAAATAGAATAATATAAGAAAGAAATACATTTTCTTAACTGGGGAGTCAGGACCCATTGAATTTCCCAGGGACCCACTCAACTCACCACTTGTGGGTCCCGGGGACTCACTACATGAAAACCTATCAACATCACTGTGCTGTCCTCCTGTGATCCCATTCATTTGATTTGTTTTTACAGGTGTTTCTGCAGGCTTTATATAAGATTGTGGTTCTAAAAGCAAGCACATCAGTGCAGGTGGTTTCAAAGAGTTAATTCTCAGAAACAAAAGTTAAAAGGTCCTTAAATTCATTTAGAAAAAATTATAGTAATTCATTGATGTGAAAAATAAGAAATTTACTCTTACTCTTACTTTTACTTAAGTACCTTTAAAAGCAAGTACTTTTTTACTCTTACTCAAGTAACATGTCGACTGAGCTACTTTTACTTGTAACGGAGTAAATTTTGACCAGTAGTATTTGTACTCTTACTCAAGTACTGGGGTCGAGTACTCTGTCCATCTCTGGTTTTGAGTTGCATCGTCGGTATGTATTGATATGTTAATGTGTCTTTTATTACCATGTGCTTATCTTTTAAGTGGCAAATTTCCCGTCGTATGCTAATTAAAGGAGTCATCACCCGGAAATCGCAATTTCTCTCGTTAAATCATGCATATTGGTGTTGGACCTCTGTTGAAACTTGCCTGAAAAGCTGGAGTCTGAAAGTGGCTTAATTTTTTCGCTTTGGCTCTTTTTCCGAACAGGAATAGCGCACAATAGTGCGCGTTCCTAAAGCACGAGATTTTGACTCTGCTCCTGTGGTGACGTTACCACAGGAGGCTACTTGCATATGCATCGGCTCACAGCCGTCCTCAGCCAGAGTTAGCACGCTGAATCTTCTTATTTCTCTGTCATTTTCACGCCATACATCGTCACCGCCAGCATTAAAACTCAGGTCTTACATGTGAAAACACGAGTGTGAAAAGTAAGACGAAAAAAAATAGAATTTACCATTCAGAGACATCCTGCTGTAAACGTGTCTCTTCCACCGTCTCTGCCTCTTCACTCTCCCGTTCGGTTTCCGACTCTGGCTCGTACATAAATGCCTGAATTCCGTAAGGTTCGTCATTTAGTGTGTGCGCCATGACAGGGGGCTGTGCATGCAGGCTCGCCCCCCATTGCGGCTCTGTCCTTCCTGCGGCCAATCAACGCGCGCCTCATTACATATTAATACAATGCACATCTGGACCGGTCAAAACCTCGCGCATAATCTCGCGTGAGAAAGTCGCGGTATGAAAAAGTGTCAGAACAAGCTCTATGTTTGATTTTTAAAAAAAAAAAAAATTTCAAATAAGTTTTAAGAATTGATCCAAAGCGATCCAAGAGGGACTGGATATGTAAAAAAACAGGTGATGACTCCTTTAAAAACAAGTTTCACCTGAAATCTTAGCCACGCTAGTTTTGGTTGATATGGTGCACAGATAAGATGTATAATTGTTTATTTCATGGTTTATGCATCTGAAGAAATGTAACGTTCATAATTTGAAGAATATTTTGTTTATTTTCTTTTAGTTTTACCTTTGCTTCAGCAATAAACCTGGCAAAAATGATACCCAGAGTCTTGTTTGGTGTAAAGCGTTTAACTGCCTGTCAACACATGCATGGGACGCATTGAGGACACTTACGTTTGATTGCTAACTTCCCATTGACCTCATACGGGACAGTTCAGGACGGCCAAAGGGCCAGATGTGGCCCAAAAGCCGTACAATGCCCAGGTCTGAACTACAGATGGGGAAGTAGGGACCAGCACTTGAGATCTTGTTTGGTTGGAAGCATGTCATACCCCGGTACGCTAGGTGGCGCTGTACCCATTTCAACTAGTGGTAACAGAGACACCTCTGGCTGACCTCTTTATGTCACCAGCTGCCTCGGCATTCAAGAAAGATGGCTTACGAAGAGCGAGACGAAGCTATATCTTTGTAAATTTCGTATATGGTGTACATGATAATTACACAAACTAGATGCACAATGGCGCTCTTTCTTGCGGTGATTTCGGAGGAAAGACGCCGCCGCCGTCCGTCTACTTCCGGCTCACGGCCCCGGGGAAAAAAACTCGCACCTGCGCAGAACACAAAATCCGATCCGATCTGATGGAATGTATACATGCAGGAGTAATGCGACTATCAATCAAATAATCTGGGCGCTTAAATTCGACTATGAGAAATCCGATCCCGTCCGGATCAGTCAGACTAAAGGCAGGAACACACTGGCCCAACCGTTGGACGTCTGAAGCGTTTGGAGAGACTCGGACGAGGTCGGGAACAAATATGTTTGGTGTGTTCAGCTGCGTCGGAAGCTTTCGGGGCCACGCGGATGTTGTTGGATCCGACTGAGCATGCAAAGTCTGAGGAGGAGGGCCGTCGGACGTCTGAGCCATTGGATTCTCTGATTGGTTGTGTGCCAGCTGAATGGCCGTTCTGATTGGCGGTGTGCTAGCGAATCAGTGCGATGTGTGGGAGGGGCGGAAAACTGTGTGCGCATTGTTTTTCTTTGCACTCCGTTCTGTCATTCCCCGTTTTCATGTTTTGCAGTACTGGCACCAGACTAGTTGTTATGTCCGTTCAGGACAAATTAATTTGTGTTCGTTTGGTAATGCCTCGCTGCATGTTTAGTATGCAGCTGGTTTTAGCGGAAATAGTTAAGTTTCGTTTTGATCAAAAGTAAAGAGAGTTGCATGCACAAGGCTCTCGTTTACAACTCACAACACAAGCGCCACCCGCTTATTGCATCTCGCGCAAGCGCAGAACGTACATGCTACTGTGGAGTAGGCAGCACATTGAAGCGGTGTGTTCAATGCCGCTTTTCCGCCGAACAGGTCAGACAAGAGGCAACGGAGTGGTCGGAGAGTGGTCGGATAAGGCAGTTGGACGTCTGGGCGGTGTGTGGGGGCCTTAAGGTGTATACATGCATCTTAAAGATCTGATCATAGTCAGACTAACCCAGTAATTCGGTTTTCTTGAGTGTCATGTAAACGCACTGAGTGATAAAGTTAGATTGGAGAGAAAAAGGAGCAGATCATCTGCGTACAGTGCTACCCTTTGTTCCGCCTCCCCTCTTAAGATTCCAGAGATTTGTGGAACGTAAAGCTATAGAAATAGGCTCAATGGTGATTGCGAAAAGTAGAGTAGGCAGCCCTGCCTGGTACCGCGCCGGAGACTAAAGTATTCCGAGTTTATATTATTAGTTCTGACGGAGGCTGAGGGGAGGGTGTAAAAAAGCCTCACTCAGGAAATGATTTTTTCACCGAACCTAAACTTCCTTAGAGTGTAGAAAAGGTACTCCCACTACACTTGGTCGAAGGCCTTCTCTGCATCCAGAGAGACAACAGCCTCCGAACAAGTGGGTGAAGGGCATATATAATATTAAATAAACGTCTGACATTGAAAAAGGAGTGTCTTGTTTTTTTTTTTTTCATCCAGTTTAGTCATTAGATATTAACGAAGGCAGGACTGAGTCTAAATGCATAGCCAACACCTTAGCTAATAGTTTAGCGTCCACATTGATGAATAAAGGCATATATGAGCTGCAGAGACGTGGGTCTTTGTTCTTGTTTAATATTAAGGAGATAGATGTTTGCCATAGAGTAGGGGGTAAGCAATTGGCAGTAAAAGACACATTAAGCATTTCAAGTAAGAGAGGGGCCAATTGATCTGAAATTGTTTTTATAGAATTCTACAGGGAAGCTATTTGAGCCAGGACATTTGCCACTTCGCATAGCACAGATTGCTCTAGAAATCTCCTCTAATGTGATTAATTGTTCCAAGCCTGATGCTGAGGCTGCATCTAAGCTTGGTATGGAAAGGTTTCTGAAGAAAGAGTCCAACTCTGACAGCCCACTTTGATTCTCAGAGGTGTACAAGTGACTGTAGAAGTTTTTGAATTGATCATTAATTGTGGATCAGTTGTAGAGCTGAGGATTTTTGGCACAGTTCGCGAGCTAGCAGTTTGCCGGACTAATCACTTTGCTCGTACTGAGCATATCTACATTTAAAAAGCAGATCTTCAGCAAGAGTGCTTGACAAGTTATTGAATTCAGCTTGTAATACAAGTCTCTGTTTATATGCATCTGGGGAAGGAGAAGAGGCGTAATTTTGGTCAAATTGTGAGACCTGAGATGTTATATCTGCCATTCCTTTTTCTCTCATTCTTTTCTCATGGCTTGCATATGAGATCATATGACCCCTGGTATACCCTCTAAATGTTTCCCATAGGATAGAGGGGGAAGTGTCCTCAGTTTTATTTATCTCAATAAACACATCAGTTTGAGTGGACATGAATTTTACAAAGTCATTATAACAGTAGCCAGGTGTTAAAACACAATGGTGGGCATGGCTTTCTATGACCTTTCCAGTTAAGTTCTAATGTCACAGGTCCGTGATCAAAAATAACTACAGGGTTAGGCAGGCAGGAGTGCATGGCAGGGAGGAGTCGATTGTCTATTAAGAAATAATCTATTTGGTGAAAGTGTGGTGCATATTTGAGAAGGAAGAATAAGCTCTGCTAGATGGATTCAGAAAACAAGGCACAGGTCGGGTATTGGTAAACATAATGACTGGCCACCGCTGTCAACATTTTTTTTCATTTGTCACGACGGAACTTCATTCAAAGCAGAGCTCCACCAAAGAGCCTACAATCTTTGCGGAAGGTTATCTGATGTGTCAGTGTTTCCCCTGTATGCATTCTGCTGCTGGATTTTCAGCGCTGCCGCAAATTTTTGCCAACATGATTTTTGTACGTTTAATATCACGGCCGTATGAGGAATTTAAGTTACACAGAGTGTAAGCATTACACCCTAAGTTATCTTGAAATCGATTATTAGTTGAGTGACTGAAATCCTCTTCATCCTATTCAAAGGCTGCAACAGGCGACTCATCGAACCAGGGTGAAGTCAGTTTTAGGTTGGATATTCGGCAGATATTCTCTTAGGTCCAGACGCGACTTTACCACGGTTCGCCCAGTGTTGGTGCTGAATCGATGGAAACTGATTTAAAGACTGTCATTAAATTACTTAGCATAAATATATTACAAAATAATTGCAGTTTTTTTCAGTATCTTCCATGTCATGTGACCCAGTGACTCTTAAACCAGCAGCAGATTGTATTAGTAAACTGGACGAATGAGACACAGCTCTTTTTATTGTATTTTAGTGCTTCCTCTATTTTATTTGAATATTAATATGCAGATTTTTTTTTTCAATAGCTTTCATGTCATGTAGCCCAGTGACTTCTGAAACAGATTCTGTTTCCATGAAAAAAATATAATAATAAAGAAAATAATGGTAAAAAAGTTATCTAATGCTCAAGAGGTTACATACTCCCGAAATTCACCCAGTATGTGACCTGTAAAACCAGAGAGGAGAAGACACTGGAACTGCTGTATGCTAATGTGAAGCATACAAAAAAATACACCTCCACGTCCCTTCCCCCGCTGGGAAGATCAGAATCACAACTTTGTGCTTCTCACCCCCCGCTATGTGCCATAAGTGAAGAGTCTGTCTGTGACCACAAAGACAGTGAGGACATGGTCAGAGAACTGCTACGAGGGACTGCAGGGCTGTTTTGAGGTGACTGACTGGAATGTGCTCTGTGAGCTACATGGATGTTCGATACCGAACATCATTTTTACATTACCGAGTAAAGTTCAGGCTGGTATCAGCGATACCGATCCAATACCGATACTTTGTGCAAATACACCTAATGTGTCTGGTAAATCTAAAAAAAGTAGTGTATTTCAAATCATAGCTTCATAAAGAATACAAGACATCAGAGTAATGTATTTATTAATTTTAATAATTAACTAATTCATCTTATTTAGATTCAACTATATACATAGTCTCTCCAAATAGCCTACAATAAGGGGATACAAACACTTGCTGTTTTATAATACTGGGTGACTCAAATTGAAATTGCCAGTAAAATATTTAATTAAATAAATAAATGCCACAATAATTGCACAAGTTTGGCAATACCTACAGTTAAACATATTCATTTAACAGTTAAAGCAAATTAGACTGATTGTAAATAATAGATATATTTTATAGATAAAATATTATTTTGTATCCAACTTTTCTAGTATATATTTTTCAAAGTTCACCATGGCTGTTTTATCACAATTGCTCTGTATAATTTAATGACACCTAGTCTATGTAATCCACTTTTAATGTTAAATTCTTTAGGAAACCTTACTTGATTAAATCTAGGCTTTTTTGCCTCAGTGATATACATATTATTACTCCAAGCTGAACTCATGCAGCTATTTGTTGAAGCATGTATTTATTTTGTTACTTATTTCATAACCATATTTATTAATCTGAACAACTCCAACAGCAACAGTGCTTTGCGCCGCTTAAAGCTCCACATTTTCTCCCTCTGTACCTGGATAGTGCCTGCCTGCAGCACCGAAGGACTCCGCCGGAGACGTCTGTCTTGCTTTAACAGCAGCACTAGATGCCTACTGTGCTCTCCTCTTCTGTCCGCCTTATAATAAATGCCTCGTATTCTGTATTGTAGTTTAATCTGAGGTGTTTCACAAGGTTTGTTGTGTTGCCAAAACTCCTTACTGTTTTTCCACAAACATCACAAACCCCATCTTGGCTGTTTGTGGAGCTGAAATAGCTCCACACATGATTCCGTTTATGCTCTGCCATTGTGTCTACATATTGAGACTGAGTGACTGACTGATCAGCGTGCCGTTGCGCTTATGAATTACGCACTTACCCAGGCGGAAGAAAAAGTAGTTCAGACCAACAGCGTGTCATTTAGACAAGATCTCAATAGTTTAGTTACTTTCCATTGTGTTCCTTTTAATGATATACATTACCTCAAATGACTGAAGTGTCAAAAGTATCGATATTTTGATTTAAGAATCGATTTTAGAGCATAAAGATCTGGTAATGGAGGTATCGATATTTCAGTATGGATCCGCACATCACTAGTGGCAACAGGGAGGAGCTGAGGGACATTCAGAGGGAGCTGAATTTGAAGATCAAAGAGCCTAAGGACAGCTACAGAAAGAAGCTGGAGAGGAAACTCCAGCAGAACAACATGAGGGAGGTCTGGAGTGGTATGAGGACCATCACTGGTTTCAGACCAGCTAGCAGTGGAGCTGATGGCAGTGTGGCTAGGGCCAATGAGTTAAATCTGTTCTTCAACAGGTTTGACACTGCAGCCCTGGCCCCTGTTGGCTCTCCTGCTGACTGTCTCCAACCACCACCACTTCTGACCCCTCCCTCCTACTGATAGCGCCTCATCCAACTCGATGAGCCCCTCAAGCCCATCCCCCACTCCTCACACTCCTCTGGCTCCCATGCTATCTGCCCTCCTCTGACTTCAAATCTCCCCCTCCTCAATCTGCACTGTTTACACCGCTTCATGTTGGGAGACAGCTGAGCAAACGCCCTGACGGTGTCTGCCCACAGGTTCTCAGAGCCTGCGCCAAACAGCTCTGTGGAGTGCTTCATGTGTCTTTAACATGAGCCTGAGCCTCCAGAGGGTCCCTGTGATATGGAAGACATCCTGCCTCGTTCCAGTGCCAAAGACGCCGCAGCCCGGTGGTCTCTCGGACTACCGTCACATATCATGAAGACCCTGGAGAGACTCGTCCTGGAGCAGCTCAGGCCTATGGTCAGGCCGCACCTGGATCCCCTCCAGTTTGCCTACCAGCCCTGGATTGGAGTAGAGGATGCCATCATCTACCTGCTGAACCGCGTCTACGCCCACCTGGACAAGCCGGGGAGCACTGTGAGGGTCACGTTCTTTGACTTCTCCAGTGCTTTCAATACCATCAGGCCTGCTCTACTGGGTGACAAGCTGACGGCTATGCTGGTGGATCCTCCCCTTGTGTCCTGGATTGTGGATTACCTCACTGGCCGACCACAGTTTGTGCGCTTGCGGCACTGTGTGTCAGATTCAGTTGTCAGCAACACCGGGGCCCCACAAGGGACTGTCCTCTCTCCTTTTCTCTTCACCCTTTACGCCACGGACTTCAGCTACCAGACAGACTCTTGCCATCTTCAGAAGTTCTCTGATGACTTTGCTGTTGTTGGATGTATCAGCAAGGGTGAGGAGGCTGAATACAGGGCTGCGGTGGACAACTTTGTTATATGGTGTGAGCTGAACCACTCGCAGCTCAACACAACAAAAACCAAGGTGCTGATGGTGGATCTGAGGAGAACCAGGACACCAGTGACCCCAGTTTCCATCCTGGGGCATAATGTGGACATTGTCAAACACAACAAATATCTGGGGGTGTACATTGACAATAAACTGGACTGGACTAAGAACAGGTTTGTGGTGTTTTATGAGTCTGTGGTGGCCAGTGCTATTATGTTTGCTGCTGTGTGCTGGGGCAGCAGACTGAGAGTAGCAGATGCCAACAGACTAAATAAGCTTATCAGAAAGGCCAGCGACGTTGTGGGGGTGGAGTTGGACACTTTGACAGCAGTGTCAGACAGGAGGATGCTGTCAAAGGTGCGGGCGATACTGCAGTATAACAGAGGAGCACCTTCAGCGAGAGACTAATTGCTCCTAAATGCACCACTGAGCGCCACAAGAAGTCATTCTTACCTGTGGCCATTAAACTGTACAACTCCTCCCTCTGATGATCGGACTCACTTGGCCATTTATTAAACAAAACAAACAATTATAACTACTCATTCTCATTTCATTTATTACGCTACAACCATTTCATTGTATATTGTATATTTCCAGATTGTCAACTTTACTATTTATTGTCTATTTTATTTTATTGTCTACTTTAATATTTTATTTTATTTTACTTTATTGTCTACTTTGATATTTTATTTTATTTTATTTCATTGTCTATTTTAGTATTTTATTTATATCTTTATCTCCTGTTTCCATTCATGCTGTTTTGCTGTTTCTACTTTGCATGGAGCATTGGAACAAAAACAATTTAATAAAGATTAATTAAGTATTCTGAATCTGAATCTGAATGTGAATATTTTCAAGCAGCAATGTAAACTTCTACACTATTTCGTCTCATGTCTTAGATTCTGATTCTGAAATTCTGAAAATGATTTTTTTTTTTTTTTTTTTCAAAAATCTCACCAGTAGTCACTATTTAAAGGGTTATTTTTCCAAATTTCCTTCCGGGGGGCCTTCTGGACCCCCTAGTGTTGCTAAGTTACCGACTCAGAGCACCGCTGCTACAAAAAAATTTAGGGGAAACACTGTGTTCTAAGAATTTTGAACGTGTGGGGCAGACTATTTCTTTCTTAGCTGAAGCCAACAACAGGACAAAATAAATGTAAAGAGAGACATAGTGGAGCCATATATTTTCCTGCTTTTTTGTCCTTTGCCAATCACACCTATGAAAGAAGGATTAAGCCAGCATTTAAAGTCCCTAACCTCCCAAAATGAGGCAGTGAGACTGCATCTTGAAAAGAAACAGTAAGAACTTGAAAAAATTTTCATTGTCCCAACTGGGGGCATAGACATTGGCTAAGATCACTTGGGTATTATAGATTACCGTTGCCTGTTACTATGACATATCCTCCATTTTTATTTAGTTTGGTATTTGATAATGTAAATGGCACGGATTTGTGTATGAGAATTGCAGTTCCCCTTGCCTTACCGCTGTAGTGTGAGTGATACATCTGACCAAGTTGACCAACCCATCGTTGATGCAACAAAGAGTGATTATCTGCTTTCAGGTGTGTTTCTTGTAGGAAAACAATATGAGGCCCCACACTTGGAATTTGGTAAAGAACTTTGCTTCTCTTGACGGGTTGATACAGTCCCTTTACATTCCAGCTAGTAAATCTGAGTGTGTGTCCACCAAATTGAAGAGTAAGGTTAGGACTGCTTTGTGAGGTCATATTACATTAAGAATGGAGAAAGATAAAGCAGTAAGTGTGTGATACAAAAGCGAGTGAAACCTCACAGAATTGCCAGAAGCTACCTTTGTATTTATCAGAAGGCCCATACACAAACAAAAGACTAAAAAACAAAACAACTGGTAAGACATGCAGACAAGAAAGCCTGGATCTTCAATTTAGATACTGGCAGATTGCTGTGGACCACAAAGACCGCGACAAAACAGCGTTCATCACCCGCTATGGCCTCTACGAATACACAAGGATGCCATTGGATCCCATGGAACTGGTCCTCAGAGGATTTCAGTGGAAGACGCTCCTCGTCTACTTTGATGATATAATTATCCTAGGCGGAGGTGTTGAGGAGAACTTGCAGTGCTTGGTCGATGACTTTGAGTGTCTTCACAGTTATGGGTTGACGCTCAAACCCAAGAAATGTCAGTTGTTGAGAGACAAGGTCCTTTTCCTCGGGCACATGGTCAGTGGAGAGGGAATAAGCCCCAACCCAACACTGGTCAAGGGTGTGGAAGAGTGGCAGCCCCCAAAGAGCACTCAACAACTGCAAGCTTTTCTAGGGCTGTGGAGCTACTACCACCGCTTTGTCCCTGCCTTTGCCGAGCTTGCTAGCCCCCTTACTGATCTCCTAAAGAAGACAGCAAAGTTCCAGTGGGGGGAACCACAGCAGAATGCCTTCCTCTCAAAGAAAGACTGACTACTGCCCCAGTTCTGGCTTATCCAGCACCCACTGGTAATCACATCCTTGACACCAATGCCTCTAACCACGGTTTTGGTGCAGTGCTATCACAGTTCCAGTGGAGGGAGGAGAGAGTTATCTCCTATGCTAGCAGTCACCTCACCCCTGCACAGCAGAGATACTGTGTGACCAGACAGGAGCTGCTGGCCATTGTGAGATTCACAAGGCAGTTCCGCCACCTTCTCCTTGGCAGGAGTTCCTCCTCCGAACAGACCACAACAGCCTGACTTGGCTATTTTAGCCAGTTAGCTCGCTGGCTCGAGGAGCTCAGCCAGTATGACTTCGAGATTGAACATCGTGCTGGGCGCCAACACGCTAATGCAGACACACTGTCTAGGAGCAACACAGAGGGTCCAACAGACTGTGACTGCTATCAAGCAGGCAAGAAGGAAACAGAGCCTCCCTGTCAAGGATGTTTCACTGCCAAAGACTGCATGAGCAGTGGGCAAGAGTTGAAGAGGCTCTGGTCATCAGGCAAATCACCATACAGGACTCCAGGAACAGCACGGAACTGCAGCAGCAAGCCGAAGCTGACCACCATACCGCCGCAGTAAATTGGCTGCAACCTCTGACTTGCCAGCAAGACTTGGCGTCTGCACAAAAGAATGATCCAGTGCTTTCTATCCTACACGGCTGGAAAGAATCGGGAGTTCTCCCAACCAGAGAACAGGTAACAATGGAAAGCCCAGCAATGAGGAAGTACTGGCTCTGTTGGCCTCAAATTGAACTTCACCATGGAGTCCTACATTACCGCTGGGAGAATGCTGACAGAAGTAATCGAACCTTGCTGTTACTGGTCCCCACATCATTGCAAACTGATGTCATTCTGGCTTGTCATAACCCTCTACAGTCTGGACATCTGGGAGAGACAAAGATTTTGCAACGTCTCCAGCGAAGTTACCATTGGTACGGCATGGGTGGCGATCTAAGCAAGTACATTCAAAGGTGCCCTCAGTGCAAAGCTCAGAAATCAAGCAGTCCCACACAAAGAGCCAGGCTGCAGATTTACCAGGCTGGGGCACCTATGGACCGGTTGCATCTTGATGTATTGGGCCCATTCCCCACCTCGTCCTCTGGACACAAGTATATACTGGTCATTATGGATCAGTTTACTAAATGGGTGGAGGCATTCCCAACCCCAGATCAAGGAGCTGAAACAACAGCTACGACACTAGTCAACCACTTCATTGCACGCTTTGGAGCCCCATTAGAGTTACACATGGACCAGGGACGTAACTTTGAGAGTGAGCTGTTCAAGAACATCTGTCAACTCTTCCAGATCTCCAAGACCAGGACCACACCATATCATCCTGCCTCAAATGGGCAAATGGAACGATTTAATCGTACTCTTCTCCAGATGATCCGTTGCTACGTAGACCAAAGCAAAAAGAACTGGGATGAACTGGCAGCAGCATATCGCAGTGCACGGAATTAGAGTACTGGATTCACACCTAACATGCTCATGCCGGGAAGGGAAGTCCATCAACCTTTGGACATCTGGCTGGGGGTGGCAGAGTGGAAGCAAGGCGAGAAGGAACCCCTTGAGCATGCACAGGACAGAGCAAGCGTCACACTGCATGAAAAGTGGGATTTTCGTCCCCGTAAATGCCCGGAAATCTCCCTAATTTTCCGCAGTTAACAACAATTTACAGCCTGCGAACGTCGCGTTCGTCTGTGCCACATACTGACGGAAACGAACCATGACGTATGTGGAGCTCCCGGAGGTGCGAACAGCTCTAATTTGCATATGAATAGTAGCAAAACCACGCTTTGCCAGTGAATGTGTGGGCTGGCTTGAATATCCTCACTCAGTATTGGATGAAACCACTACTTATAAACAAGCAAAATCACTCGTGATTGGTCACCTTAGGTCATTATAAATGTAAACCCCAGTAATATATATGTATATATATACATATATATATATACATATATATATATATATATATATATATATATATATATATATATATAAATATATGGTGCGCTGCCCTGTATTTCGGAATCGCCTCTCATGTGACTGCAGCGTGGCACAGAGCTCGGTGAGCTCCCAGCTGCGAAAGGACTGAGGTCTCACAATCCGTCCAGACAATCCGCCATCTTGTGCCGTCTTCCTCCTCAGACATCAGGTCTATGGCGGCGCCCTTTGAAAGGTTCACCTCATCCTCAGCTAGCACTCTGTCTCGCCTCCAGCAGCTGTAAAAACAATCAATAAAGACTCAAATCAGTACTGTGCGATGCACTGCGTATGGACACAACACATCTATTAATGCACCTGAAAAATAGTCACACTGACCAAAAACGGATCTAATCTAATGTCTTACCCTCTTTGTTCTCGATCGACTCCGAGCTGAACTCCTCACAGCTTCCGCCTGCGATGCAAGATCTGGTTGTTTGTTGTCCTGCGTACTGCCTCGTAATGTCTTAAAGACAGCTGGAAAACAATTAAAAAAGAGTGGTATGAATAAAGAAACATAAGTCACAGTACAATTAAACGAGGGAGAAAACAGTAACAGTTACTTACACACAATGGTGTCATTATCGGCATCAGTGGCATGCACAGACTTTTTGAAGGGCAGGGGCGAAAAGAAAAAAAAGGGCACATACAGCACGTTCTCACCACTGAAGAGGGCACTAACTTCTGTGTGTTGCCGAGGGCACTTTAGACATGTTTATATGTTATACAAATGGCACATTATATAGCCTTAAAACAGACTAACTAGACAGACTACTCAAGTTAATTTGTAGTTAGGATCAGCATCCACGAGAACTGTGTAGATTCAACATTGGACTGTGAAGAACACACAGAGACATGGATGTATCAAGGAAATAAAACCCTGGAGGGTCTGGGGGTCCTCCCCCAGAACATTTTCAATTAAGTAGATGCCATTTCCTGTATTCTAGCGCATTTAACACCAAATTAGCACCAGAGAATCCAAACTGGTTCTGTGAGATATAGTTCTGGCTCAATACAGATAAAAAAAAAAAAAAAAAAACTTCTGGAGTTTAGTGTGTTTTCTTCACCCAATAGGGCTCTGTGATAAAAACACGGGGAACAATACACATTTAAAATATTTATTTGACACCTCAAAAGAAACAAACTATGATGTAGCATGGACATACAGTGGCTTGCAAAAGTATTCACCCCACATTTTGTCATGTTACAACCACAAATGTAAATGTATTTTAATGGGGCTCGTTGTCCTGTTGGAAGGTGAATCTCCGCCCCAGTCTCAAGTCTTTTGCAGACTCTAACAGGTTTTCTTCCAAGATTGTCCTGTATATGTTTCCAACTGAGCTGTGCACTTAAAAAGGCATTTTGAAGAAAAGCATTTTTAAAAATTAAAATAGAATAAAAAAGCTTTAAAAAGCTATTCCCACAAGACTTAGCTAGGCTAGCTCCTCAGCATAGGCTTAAACATGTGATAGGCATCTCTACCTAATAATAGCACTTCCAGGCTACATACACTAGTATTTAGTAATGCAACATTGGTAACTTAATACACAGCTTGCTGTATTAGCTACTACCTCACACAGCAGTAGGATGCCGGGTTGCATCTCAGTGAGTATTAAGTCCCCACTGACATGTGACCATTTGAGAGAGAGTGTGTCTAAAACTGAATACTTCAATGGATGGAATGGACTTATTTTAACAACGGGAATGTGTTCTTAAAACTTAAGTTACCATCTATCTAGCTGCTATCAATTTATTCCATAATATACTAAATACAATGAATCTAACTGACCTAGCCTAAATTGTAAATTGAAAATAAAATCTAGAAAGTTTATTAGCCCATCGGCCGTTTGCAAAAAAGAAATAAAATAAAAAAAAACATTTAAAAAAAACAGAAAATATGTGCTAATGGCCATAAAAAGTGTATTGAACATAAACAGGGTTTAACTTGTTGAGACCATAAAATGACTCTGGGAAAGCTTGCATGCCTTAATTGGAATCAATATTCTCCATCCAATGGCAGCGCAATGGCAGAGAGCACTTGTGTTTTACCAACCACGAGGGCACTTAAGCAGGCGTTCATCCCACCCAAGACTAGAGGGCAGGTTATCATGTTTTGCCAACCGGGAGTGCGCTTAAACTTGTTTTAACCACCCAAGAGAGCAATTAAATGTTTTATTTTCACTTAAGAGGACAGTTTAGTGTGTTTTGCCAATGAGGAGGGCACTTAAAGACACCCTTTTGCCACCCAAGTGGACAGTTTATCATGATTTAACCAGCCAAGAGGGCAGTTTAGTGTTTGTTTCACCCAAGAGGGCAGTTTAGTGTGTTTTGCCAACCAGGAGGGCACTTTAACACGTGTTTTTGCCTCCCAAGAGGGCACTTTAGCATGCGTTTTTTTTGCCTCCCAAGAGGGCACTTTAGCATGTGTTTTTTCCTCCCAAGAAGGCACTTTAGCAAATGTTTTCTCCTCCCAAGAGGGCACTTTAGCACACATTTTTGCCTCCCAAGAGGGCACATTAGCACACGTTTTTGCCACCCAAGAGGGCAGTTGTATTTTGCCAACCAAGTGGGACCTTTAGCAAGTGTTTTTTCCTCCAAAGAGGGCACATTAGCACGCGTTTTTGTCTCCCAAGAGGGCACATTAGCACGCATTTTTGCCTCCCAAGAGGGCAGTTGTATTTTACCAACCAGGTGGGACCTTTAGTACGCGCTTTTGCCTCCCAAGAGGGCACTTTAGCACACATTTTTGCCTCCCAAGAGGGCACATTAGCACACGTTTTTGCCACCCAAGAGGGCAGTTGTATTTTGCCAACCAAGTGGGACCTTTAGCAAGTGTTTTTTCCTCCAAAGAGGGCACATTAGCACGCGTTTTTGTCTCCCAAGAGGGCACATTAGCACGCGTTTTTGCCTCCCAAGAGGGCAGTTGTATTTTACCAACCAGGTGGGACCTTTAGTACGCGCTTTTGCCTCCCAAGAGGGCACTTTAGCACACGTTTTTGCCTCCCAAGAGGGCACATTAGCACGCGTTTTTGCAACCCAAGAGGGCAGTTGTATTTTGCCAACCAGGTGGGACCTTTAGCACGCGTTTTTGCCTCCCAAAAGGGCACTTTAGCACACGTTTTTGCCAACCAAGAGGGCAGTTTATCATGTTTTAACCAGCCAAGGGGGCAGTTTAGTGTGTTTTTTCCATCCAAGAGGGCAGTTTAGCACGCGTTTTGGCTACCAAGAGGGCACTTTAGCGCGCGTTTTTCATCAACTGGGCCACAAGGGGGGGCGACCGCCCGTGCACATCACTGATCGGCATCATGTAAATCTGGACTTGCAGACATAGCTCCGAGCTAATAGGAGGTCACGGCCTTGTTATGAGGCAAGGTTAGTCTGTGAAAACAAAATGCTCGCAGCGATAAACCTCCATGTCCCTCTGCGGCAGCGAAGCGCCGTCCGTCAGCGACACTCTCCGTGGCAACCTGGCAAAGCTCCTTCCGACAATGGCCGTGCCGCTAGCCTAGCTCCTGCTAGCTAGCTTAGCCGAACTTGCTTCGTGTCCAATAAAACACAACACTTCGACTGCGATGGAGAGTCCAACTCACACACTCACAGCACGTCGTCCGACAACAGCTCATAGTCCGCTAGTGATAAAACACGACACTGACGACACACACAGTCCACTGTCAGCTGCTCGACGCCATTAACTCTCTGCTTCCTCGTCACTTACGCTCCAGTCTACCCGGAATTGTAAAAACTCTTAAAGGTCATGAACTCTCACACATAATAATAATTACTTTTCAACTTCTTTTAAAACATTCAGAACCCATGAAATTATAGAAATACTTATACATATTAATATCTTAGTTATCTCAAAATATTTCATGCAAATAACTTCTTAACAACTGGCATTTTATCTTTAACTTGTTCCCAGGAGAGAGAGAGAGAAAATAAAGAATAAATAATCTTTCTTACATAACATTGGCCATTGCTAATGACATACACAGTAATTAATCTAGCATACTTTCATTAAATAAATCAATTCAAGCTAAAATTTAAGGGTCTATAATTAGGCTATACTGAGCCTCATCTATGTATAACAGAGATTTTCTTAAAATGAAGCTAACACCTTTTAGAAAAAGGTCACCTGGGGTAAAACTCCCCCTGCTACCCTCATTTGCATTTGTATAGCTCACAGCATTTTCATTTACATGTTAAAGCCTCCCCTAGAATCAGGGGGAGGTGGGTCATGGGGGGACAACTGCCAAGCAAGGCCCACGTCAATTTCCGACAATTCACGGCAGTTTTCAGTGTTGCCTGCAAATTGCTGCGTGCAGTTGCAAACCTGAGTAGTGTAATGCTGTTAATGTTTTTATTATTGTATTGAAGAGATGTTATCGTTTGTGATTTGATGTAGTTACGACATTTGACGTCTGCCGGAACTGCGTGTTAGTGACTAAGAGACTGTCTGCATAGGAGTTAGAGCGTTTCATGGTATCTGTACCTACCTGTGTATTCGGCATCTCTTCAGTAAAAGTCTGTGAAGCGAGATAATCCTCTCCAGAGTCATCCTTCATCACGCACGTACACATATATCCCCTGTTAGCCAAAGCTATCATATCATAAACCTTTGCAGAGCATAGAGCTTATTATCTGCAAATTTTCTGCAATCCCATAAACTGATTAAATAACGTATCAAACCATATGTGTATCCATCCACCACCCAGCCCTCCTTTTTTGGTTTGAAACAAAAAGGTCACACTCCTTCCTGCTTGAGTACTGAACATAATCATTGGACATATATCATGAGGTGCAGAATCATCCAATGTACAATAAATACAAGGAATACTGGACTGAAAAATGAGATCAATGACATTTAAGTGTGCACATGTACCCTGTCTAAAATCTAAAGTCGGTGTCATGTGGTCTCAAATCTGGTAGAACGAGTTGTCCATTATCCATTATCCACCCCTGGCATCACATCAAAAAAATATGTTTTTTGTTTTAAGCTCATTAGCTCAGTTGGTAGAGCGGGTGTAACCTGTACAGAGGTTTTACCCATGGGTTCGAGTACCGGCCTGGAACTCTTTGCTGTGAGTCACCCCCCACCCCTATCCTGTTTTTAGTCATCTCTGAAGCTGTCCTATCAATAAAGCCATAAAAATAAATACACTTGCTCCCGATGACTGTTCCATTGGTGTGAAAGTGTTTCTGAATGGCTGAGCATAGATATATTCTGGGATGCTTTAGTGTATAAGTGCTGCGTTGCTCCTGATGAACATTTTGGCACCTTGCATGACAGCCTCAGCCATCAGTGTATAAATGTGTATGCGAATGTTCTGTTAAGCGCTTGGAGTGGTCAGTAGACTAGAAAGGTCCTAAATGAATGTCCATTTACCGTGATGTCATTCTCTTCTGTCTTCCAGGTCAGTATCGGGTGTTGATGTGGACCCCGATCTGGTGCACATGGAAATGCAAGATACGAGTGGAGGTACAGTGATGTTCCATCTGCTCATTTTGCATTTATATACAGTATTTATTCATGAGACTGTTAGGGCCTGGTCACAGCAGCACAGTGACATTTCAGACAGAAATATATTAATTTTAATGGAATGGATTGGTGGAATCACTCACAGAGGTGAAGCAACTTTGTGGGTTTTCTTTACAAAGGTCAACTTAACCCTTGTGCCCTAAATGTACTGCATTCTAACCACCTTCGTGGCAAAAATTTACACACACAAAAGAAAAGCCAGTAAATCACCATACATAAATATTTTTTTCAGCTTTTTTTTCATAAATCACTTAAACAACTTCAGACCTACTACCAAACATTCAATCATTTTCAGGATTTTAACCCTTTTAAGTGTCAGTTTTATTATTTGAATTATGTATCACAAAAAAACACAGAAAATGTATTATTGTGTAATAAGTAGTGGGCTGATGGGGCTTTTGTGGTGATTAGAGTCTTGGAAATATCAAAGATGAGCAACACAATTTATTTGATTGCCTTAGTAACAGATACTCTCTCTAACCACCTTCGTGGCCAAAAATGTCTGATAGACTTCCATTAAAACCAATTTTTTTAATCTCACTGCCCTCCAGTGGGCTCACCACTCGCAGGAGGGTTCAGAAGGGGCCGGTGCAATGTGATTTGGGTGGCAGTCGTGGGCGGGGGCCCCGGCGACCCAATCCCCGGACGGTGACTCTAGCCATGGGGACATGGATTGTCACCTCACTGGGGGCGAAAGAGCCGGAGCTGGTGAAGGAGGTTGAGCGGTACCGGCTAGAAATAGTCGGGCTCACCTCCACGCACAGTCTGGGCTCTGGAACCCAACTCCTTGAGAGAGGCTGGACTCTCTTCTACTCTGGAGTTGCCCACGGTGAGAGGTGGCGAGCTGGTGTGGGCTTGCTTGTAGCTCCTCAGCTCAGCCACCATGTGTTGGAGTTTACCCCGGTGAACGAGAGGGTCGTTTCCCTGCGCCTTTGGGTCAGGGATAGGACTCTCACTGTTGTCTCGGCCTATGGGCCGAACAGCAGTGCGGAGTACCCGGCCTTCTTGGAGTCCCTTGGAGGGGTACTGGAGAGTGCTCCAACTGGGGACTCCATCGTTCTACTGGGGGACTTCAACACCCACGTGGGCAGCGACAGTGTTACCTGGAGGGGTGTGATTGGGAGGAACGGCCTCCCCGATCCGAACCCGAGTGGTGTTTTGTTACTGGACTTCTGTGCTAGTCACGGTTTGTCCATAACAAACACCATGTTCAAGCATAAGGGTGTCCATATGTGCACGTGGCACCAGGACACCCTAGGCCGAAGGTCAATGATCAGCTTTGTGGTCGTGTCATCTGACCTCCGGCCGTATGTCGTGGACACTCGGGTGAAGAGAGGGGCTGAGCTGTCAACTGATCACCGCCTGGTGGTGAGTCAGATCCGCTGGCAGGGGAGGAAGCTGGACAGACCTGGCAGACCCAAACGTATTGTGAGGGTCTGCTGGGAACGTCTGGCGGAACCTTCTGTCAGGGAGATCTTTAACTCCCACCACCGGGAGAGCTTTTGCCAGATCCCGAGGGAGGCTGGGGACATTGAGTCCGAATGGACCATGTTCTCCACTTCCATTGTTGGCGCGGCTGTCCGGAGCTGTGGCAGTAAGGTCTCCAGTGCCTGCCGTGGCGGCAATCCCCGAACCCGGTGATGGACCCCGGAAGTAAGGGATGCTGTCAAGCTGAAGAAGAAGTCCTATCGAGCCTGGTTGGCCCGGGGGACTCCTGAGGCAGCTGACGGGTACCGGCAGGCCAAGCGTGCGGCAGCGCGGGCAGTCGCGGCAGCAAAAACTCGGGCCTGGGAAAAGTTTCGGGGAGGCCATGGAGGAGGACTACCGGTCGGCCTTGAAGAAATTCTGGCAAACCATCCAGCGTCTCAGGAGGGGGAAGCAGTCCTCCACCAACACTGTTTACAGTGGAGGTGGGGGGCTGTTGACCTCGACTGGGGACATCGTCGGGTGGTGGAAGGAATACTTCGAGGATCTCCTCAATCCCACTGACATGCCTTCCATAGAGGAAGCAGAGGCTTGGGACTCAGAGGTTGACCCATTCATCACCCAAGCCGAAGTCACTGAGGTAGTCCGGAAGCTCCTCAGTGGCAAAGCACCGGGGGTGGATGAGATCTGCCCTGAGTACCTCAAGTCTCTGGATGTTGTCGGGCTGTCTTGGTTGACACGTCTCTGCAGCATCGCGTGGCAGTCAGGGACAGTGCCTCTGGACTGGCAGACCGGGGTGGTGGTGCCCCTATTCAAAAAGGGGGACCGGAGGGTGTGTTCCAACTATCGGGGTACTGGAGAGGAGATAGTCGAACCTCGGATTCAGGAGGAACAATGCGGTTTACGTCCGGGCCACGGAACACTGGACCAGCTCTATACCCTCCACAGGGTGCTCGAGGGTTCATGGGAGTTTGCCCAACCAGTCCACATGTGTTTTGTGGACTTGGAGAAAGCATTCGACCGTGTCCCTTGTGGCATTCTGTGGGAGGTGCTCCGGGAGTACGGGGTCGGAGGCCCTCTGTTAAGGGCTGTACGGTCCTTGTACGACCGGAGCAGGAGCTTGGTTCACATTGCCGGCAGTAAGTCAGACCTGTTCCCAGTGCATGTTGGACTCCGGCAGGGCTGCCCTTTGTCACCGGTTCTGTTAATCATTTTTATGGACAGAATTTCTAGGTGCAGCCTAGGGCCGGAGGGGGTCTGGTTCGGGAGCCACTTGATTTCATGTCTGCTTTTCGCAAAGCTCTCAATTTACCGGTCAATCTACGTTCCTACCCTCACCTATGGCCATGAACTTTGGGTTATGACCGAAAGAATAAGATCCCGGATACAAGCGGCTGAAATGAGTTTCCTCCGCAGGGTGGCAGGGCGTTCCCTTAGAGATAGGGTGAGAAGCTCTGTCACCCGGGAGGAGCTCGGAGTAGAGCCGCTGCTCCTCCACATCGAGAGGAGCCAGTTGAGGTGGCTCGGGCATCTGTTTCGGATGCCCCCGGGATGCCTCCCTTGGGAGGTGTTCCTGGCATGTCCCGCCGGGAGGAGACCCCGAGGAAGACCCAGGACATGCTGGTGTGACTATGTCACCCAGCTGACCTGGGAATGCCTTTGGATGGATGGATGGATGCCATTACAGTATAAAACCATGCATTCTGTAATGTCAACATGTCATTTTGACATAGTGATTTTGTGTGTTTTTGTGTGGCATATGTGACACATGCACGCGCACGCACACGCACACACACACACACACAAATCACTCCATGGAGCCCCCAAGAGTGTTTTGTGTGTGTTTGTGTGTGTGTCATACATGCCACACAAAAACACACAAAAATCACTCTTGGGGGCCCTGGTAGTCACACGGCTCCATAATATAACTGGTAAAAATACAAGAATTTCATGCATCAGCCTACAATGGGAAAATGTGGTTTTAATGGAAGTCAATGAGGCATTTTTGGCCACGAAGGTGGTTAGAGGGAGTATCTGTTACTACTAGGCATGTATATCGAGGGCCAGTACTTTTTGGTACCGGCTCCTAATTGGGTCGGTACCAGGGTACCGTTAAGATTCTGGACAAACAGTACTGTTATTGGTACTTTTTTTTTTATTCTTAACTTTTATTTGGATGATTTTTTATCGGTTTTTCAATGTCTACCCAACTGTAATGACTACAAACTTACCGTGACTTGACGTCGCAGAAACAAAACCGGGTGCCGCTGCCACGGCGCTGCAGTCTTTAGCATTAGCAGAAGAGCTTGTGTTTGTCTCTTTTTTGAGATTTGTGTGCTTGTGTCAACACAGAGTGTTTTATTTTGAAAAGTAACTGGATGTTATATCGTTATTTCGGTGCTTGACTTCCTGTCTGCTCGGTGCTAAATGCAGCTTAATTGCCGCGTTGTGCTCCGGCATCCGCCAGATAAAGAAGTCCTGGTTATCTGTTCAGTAGTATTTGTAATTGCATAGCTTCTGTTCTGTTGAAGCGTTATTATTACCTTGTGGTAATAAAAAAAAAAAGTGTTGAATCTTTTAACATCTTGTAAAGTCTTTATTTTTTTACACAAAATGACATGTTGTAGTATCGATAACAGTATCAATAAGTATCGGTACCAATAAGGAGTATCAGTACCGGTATCGATAAAATCCTAACAAGTTAGTAGTCCCTAGTTACTACATAAAAAATCAAATGCAATCAAATAAATTGTGTTGCTCATCTTTGATATATCCAAGACTCTAATCACCATCAAAGCCCCATCAGCCTACTACTTATTATATGGAAAATTATGAATTTTGTGTATTTTTTAAAATAACTAATTCATAATTCAAACAATAAAACTGGCATTTAAAAGGGTTAACATCCTGAAAATTATTGAATGTTTGGTAGTTTTGAGTAGGTCTGAAGTTGTTTAAGTGATTCATGAAAAAAAGCAGAAACAAATATGATGTATGGCGGTCTAATGGCATTTCTTTTGTGCGTGTATATTTTTGCCACAAGGGTGCAAAGAAAATAAAAGATATGTAAGAGTTAAATACACTGGGTTTCAAAAATTGGACTAAAAAGAAAAGTTCTTTCATACATTCATGCCACAAGCTGTAACATAGCCAAAATGATCACCAAATCAAATAATAAAAAAAAAAAAAAAAAACAATGAGAAAAATGTACAAAAATGCTCGAGGAGGGCATGAGGGCAGTGGCGTGCACAGACTTTTTGAAGGGCAGAGGTGAAAAGAAGGGCACTTTAACGCGCGTTATGGCTCCCAAGAGGGCACTTTAGCGCGTGTTTTGGCTCCCAAGTGGGCACTTTAGCGCGTGTTTTGGCTTCCAAGAGGGCACTTTAGCATGAGTTTTGGCTCCCAAGAGAGCACTTTAGTGTGAGTTTTGGCTCCCAAGAGGGCCGTTTATCATGTTTTAACCAGCCAAGGGGGCAGTTTAGTGTGTTTTGCCAACAAAGAGGGCACTTTGACACGCTTTTTTGGCCCCCAAGAGGGCACTTTAGCACACGTTTTGGCTCCCAGGAGGGCACTTTAGCGTGCGTTTTTCAACAATTGAGCCACGAGGGGGGGGCGACTGCCCCCCTGCCCCCCCCCCCTTGTGCACATCACTGCATGAGGGTTAAGTTAACTGTCTAACACAATTTCAGCAGGCATACCATGAGAAACCAGAGGCAAAAGCAAGAGAGTAGCAGTAGTCACCAAGTTATAAGCACTACCTTTACTGTAGGTAAACGGATTAATTACGCTTTTCCTTTCCTGATTTTATTGGGCATTAGAATTCTAACCTTGTGGACTGTGTGTGGGTATGAAATGTTAAGATCCATGTTTGACAGCTAGCATTCATGTTTATTCTCTGCTACATTATTTGGCATGTTACTGCCAATGAATATGTGTTATATCACTCTCATTTGCAAACAAAAAAAAAAACAAACAAAACAGTAGTACCACTAGTAAAAACACTGCTCCATAGGACTACTGGTTGAAAAAATGTGAGTAAATCAATTTTTAAAAAAACAAACAAACAAACAAAAAACAATTAACCAAGACTAGACCAGCTACCTACTGCCCTTTTCGGCAAGAATCTAATCACATTATCCTAGAACTCCATCATCATGTTTTGTTAACAATAACTTCTAGGTAGAAAACTCTATATCAAGCACTGGCTTATATACAATTTAATAGTCTTTCAAAGTGCATCCATCTAATTAATCTAAAATACTTAAACAACACTTTCCCTAACGTCAGTCTGGAGGCATCATTTTTCCCAGTTGACAGCTTGTGTTTACCCACAACTAGCATATAGATCCCATTCAACACACACATAAAGACCAAATCAGGGCCTGCGCTGATTAGCCGCAGGGTTGTGCAGTGGTGTTGGAGTGTCATTTCATCGCCTATTTGTGTCACATAATGTCTTGACTTAAACCCCTGCCGATCTACAAGGTGGCGGTAACACACCTAAAAGCAGTTTGCCAAATGTCATTAAAACTCAAAAAGAGAAGCCGCTGTGTTATTTTTCTGCTAAAATGCCTGTCATACAAGTTTGCATTGGTCCCCATCGAACCCCTTCAGACCCCGTGTCCATTGGAATGGACATGACATATTTCTGTCTCTAAACCAATGAATACTCTGTCATTGAATGATGTCAGCAATGCTGGTTACCGATTGGATCCTAATTATCCAATCACAATCATGTCATGACTTTAAGCACGCTCAGAGAAAGTGACAGACATCGGACAAGACAAGCATGGCAGAGCCAGTGCAGAGAGGGAAGAGTAAGTGCCCATTTTCAATCCAAAATATAAAGTTATGTTCATGCTGGCCAAACAAATTTGCTGTCAGTATAATTTTAACTGTGATAATATTTGAAGTTATTTTGAACATATATCATATCATTAATTTAATTTATAGGATTTTTTCCATTGCAATGGACATCAGGAGTTGGGTGGGTTTAGCTAACACTCACATGTTTAGTGTCAGTATATAAAGAAACAAAATACCTGTAAGCTCTTCATAGGTAGTATTGCATTTTGTGCTGCCAAGAGGGCAGTTTATCATGTTTTAACCAGCCATGGGGGCAGTTTAGTGTGTTTTGCCAACCAAGAGGGCACTTTAGCACGCGTTTTGGTTCCCAAGAGGGCAGTTTATCATGTTTTAATGGGGGTAGTTTAGTGTGTTTTGGCTCTCAAGAGGGCACTTTAACGTGCATTTTGGTCCCAAGAGGGCACTTTAGCATGCATTTTGGTCCCAAGAGAGCACTTTAGCAGCGTTTTAGCTCCCAAGACGGCACTTTAGCACACATTTTTCAACAATTGGGCCCCGTGCACACCACTGAGTGACAGAGGAGGACTCATCGAAAATGAGAATATACACTACCAGTCAAAAGTTTGGAAACACTGTCTCATTTAATGGTTTTTCTTTATTTTCACGACTATTTACATTGTAGATTCTCACTGAAGGCATCAAAACTATAAATGAACACATATGGAATTATGTAGTTAACAAAAAAGTGTGAAATAACTCTAAATATGTTTCATATTTTAGATTCCTCAAAGTAGCCACCCTTTGCTTTGTTGACAGTGCTGCAAACCCTTGGCCTTCTCTCAGGGAGCTTCATGATGTAGTCACCTGAAATGGCTTCTCTTCACAGGTGTGCCATGTCAGGGTTCATTTGTGGAATTTCTTGCCTTCTTAATGGGGTTGGGACCATCAGTTGTATTGTGCAGAAGTCAGGTTGGTACACAACTGACAGCCCTATTTGACAACTGTTAGAATTCATATTTTGGCAAGAACCAATCAGCTAAGTAAAGAAAAACGACAGTACATCATTACTTTAAGAACTGAAGGTCAGTCAGTCCGGAAAATTGCAAAAACTTTGAATGTGTCCTCAAGTGCAGTCGCAAAAAACATCAAGCGCTACGACGAAACTGGTTCACATGAGGACCGCCCCAGGAAAGGAAGACCAAGAGTCACCTCTGCTGCTGAGGATAAGTTCATCCGAGTCACCAGGTTCAGAAATCACAATTTAACAGACTGTTGGAAAACCATTTCAGGTGACTACATCATGAAACTCATCGAGAGAATGCCAAGAGTGTGCAAAGCAGTAATCAATGCACAGGGTGGCTACTTTGAAGATTTTAAAATATTGAATTATTTCACACTTTTTAGTTTACTACAATATTCCATATATGTTCAATCATAGTTTTGATGCCTTCAGTGAGAATCTATAATGTAAATAGTCATGAAAACAAAGAAAAACCATTAAATGAGAAGGTTTGTCCAAACTTTTGACTGGTAGTGTATGAAAACATCAAGTTCAAGTTCCAGTTCCATTCCAAGTTAACGTTCTATCAGTTCATTACCCTACCATAAAAAGTATGGTTATGTTGGAATTTCCAGTAATTTTTTTCAGGTAATCTTATCTACAATCATACATCTATTGTTTTCATTTGTTCATGTACATGTTTTCACAAGATTGTGTCATTTCTGGTTTTCCTTACCTCACTGCTGTTCCCTACCCACGCAGTGATACAGTTCATTTGCATGTTCAGAACTGTACACAGACTCAAAACCATGCAAACATCCAGTTCCAGATGTTTAGGTCATATCTGATTGATTGCTATGTAGAAAAACTCAGCCTTATCTTTCTTAAGTTTTTATGACATTTTACGCCCATCTCGTCGTGGCGTCCATTGGAATGGACATGAAGAAATACTATTAAAAACATGAGTTACCAAAAAAAAAAAATTTTTCCACTTTGTTTTAATGTTGGAGAGGAGTCAGAATCATTTAAAATAAAAACATTTTGCCCAGCCAAAAAAATGCAGGTCTGAAGGGGTTAAAACACTAATTTAAACAACCAGAATGTGGAACATTATGGTGAGTTTTAAACTGGTGCATAAGAACAAATTGAGTGAATATTATTGAACAACACACAATTCTTATTGCTATGGCCAACTGCATTATTTTACAACACTCCCTGTGGTCCAGACCACTGTGTGAGAAAGTGGGGGAAAAAAATCAGTTTCTGCAGAAACACAACAATGTCACATTGCGGTGGCCACAGTAAAGAACAGTCTGACCTGTGGAAATATCAACGATGCTAGTAAAGCGTTAAAGAGGGATGTGAGGGGACCCCAGGGCAACAACAGCAAAACTGAATCATCATATCAGCTGAGTGACAGTCAGATTGTCACTCAGCACCCAACAATCAGGTTGGTGCTTAACTCCCCACCAAGGGGCAAGAGGGTAATGGAAGTAGTGTGTGTTTAAGATTATGTGGGATTGTTAATGTATGGTTGTAGATGTGTGTCATCATGTATGTAGATGTATGTGTTATCCAGACTTCTTGGGTCTCTAACCCAATAATCCCCCACTCTAAATAAACCTGAGCAGGCAAAGTCAGACATGGACAGATAGTGAAGGGTAAATGAAGGATATGTTTTGTGTATCTGCAGTGGCACACTCTATTTCATCATAAACCTCCCCTCTGGGAAAACACAAACACCTCTAAAATCCCTTGAGAAGACAGTCTTTTAACCCACAGAAAAATATGCTGCCTGCAATGTGAAAGCTGTCAGCCTGAACAGGGCTGCCTATGTTTGTGGAGGGTGAGCAGGAGAGGCTGTCTGTCTGGGCCAGCTGCCCAGGCAAAAGAGCTCTTCCCAGGGCTAGGCAGTGACACATGGTCCCCCCTCCTCCTCCTTTTCATTCTCCTCTTGCCACTTACGTGCCCGGATAGATTGATAGATCAAATATATATACCTAATGATGAAAGGTTTTTATGTGGTTGCATATCGAACGGCCAGCAGCCACAAATGCAACATTGTCACCAGCGCAAATTGTGCAGAAGCTGGCCTGGCTTTCCTCATGACATATGTCCATATATGGGCAGAGTCAGCCTGCCCGTCTATTAGCCTACTGTTTATTACCATTGCAGCGTTTATAGCAGGGATGGAAATTAGCACCCGCCAAATGCTGGTGAATTTGTGTGCTGGCAAGTGAATTGAATCAGTTTACCAGCCACTGTGGCGGGATCAATCCAGTCAGATCTGATCCAATTAATCTTAAAGATCGATATCTTGGTTAGGGCATAACAGTGCACTTTCCACAACCCTAGAGTTAGATCCAGTCAAATTATATTGTGGGGCTCGACCAACACCAAGACACTGGGAGAGAGAGAGAGTTCACAAGCAACATCCTTTAATTAGGGAAATTAACATAGGGGGGCAGGGGGAATTAAGGCAGTCAACATAAATCGTCCTCCCGAGTCCGGGCTATTTCCAACAACAGTCCCTTTAAGTTCTCTCTCTGTAGGTTGCCTAGAAATAGAAAAGCATTCAATTAGGATCAACCAATGCCATCAACAACAGTGCAGACTATTGGGGAGTGAGTGATGTGTGTAGCTTACCGCCCGACAGCATCCTATGCAGAGCAAGAATGAGCCTTACAGGGCTGAGGCTCAGTCACAGTTTTTTATGGTCCAGGCTGATCAGAACCCAGGTGTCCTCACTTGGTGATTAGACACAGCTGTCATCATTTCAAGCTGATTGAGGAGCACTGCCGGTAGGTACCGCCCCTCAATCACTGTGCCTAGTGCTAGATATGGTCTGTAGTGCTGAACCTCAGCCAGAGCATGCTTCTTACCTCTGTCAGGGCGCTGATCAGGGCGCGCCCATAGTGACACTCCACAATATGTTTCTGATTGGACCAAAATGACAGTTGGACTTCAGAAGGGCCGGAATTCCAACATTACTGGAATGGCCGTAAGCGGTCATTTGTACCGCTAGATTTAACTCTAACTATTATCTCTCATGTAAATACCCAATTGAGTGAATACCCAAAAGTGTTCATTTTAACAAGTTTAATTATACATTTATCAATATTCATATCATCGCACATAGTAAACCGCAATTTTTGCATATATTTGCACAAGATTTTAATAGAGAATACTCAAAACAAGAAAATTAACAATTAAAAGTAACTTATTTGATTATTAAAGATTTTATTTTAACACTTATTGATATATAATTAAAAAAAATAATTATTGAAAAAGGTTGGAACAAGCTGATCTAAAACAAAAACAAAAAAAGAGCCGTTGTGATCAATGGTCAAGTCTACACAGATTACTTCCGGTCTCCTCGCACAATTGCCACACACGGGCTTGTGGCAAGTGTCCGATGTTTTGTTCCATTTGCAGCTCTTTCGGCACTGCCTCCGTGTCCGTGTCCCTGTCTGCGTGCTACTGCGGTGGCTGCTTCCGCTGCTGCCCACCTTGTGCCGACTGCCACAGCCCCTTTCCCCTCCATGTATTCTGCCCTCAGCTCCTCTGACAGTTGGTGCAGGAATTTCCTGCGGGCTCTCCTGCTGCAGGTGCACTCCTTGAACAAGACGTGGGCATTGATCCCAGCCAGGTTGAGGATGTTATAGAAGATTGCCATTGGCCATCTTCGCGTACTGCCTTTGACGGAGTACGCCCTTGCATCTGGTACGGGACGTCCACGCCGTACTCGGTGTTGTTATAGTTAATCACAGACTCTGGTTTTGCCTTTGCCCCACTAAAGTGCCCACACCTGTATGCACGGTGCTCAGGATGCAGACATTCTCCCTCGGCTTTCCCTGGTACACAGTCAGAGTTGCATCACCACACTTCAGCACCTTCGTGTTGAACAGCTCCGCTTGCTGTTTCACGGAGGGGGGAACTCCCGTTCTTGTTTGCCCATGGTGCCAACCAGGCTATATAATAAAACTTTATAATAATTAACTTACAAGTAAATTCACAAATAAGCACAAACAAATTTAACAATGAAACCCCGCAAAATGATGCGCAGTCAATATGACCGCTTATGGCTGAAATAGGTAAAACATAAAATATTTTCTTTGTCTTTTATGTAATTTATATAAAAACTATTCAAAATTTAAATACAGACAAAGTTATTGCACATATACATTTGAAAACGTTCAAAATGACCGTCTTGGCCATTCTAGTGCTGGCAAGTCTTCACTTCACTGCTACTAATTATTACTCCCCACTCCGGGTAGCTGAGCCGGCTGTATATATGTCTATGGAGCCGGCTACCCCGTTGCTTGGCAACCATCGACTCTAAGTTGGAACTATTTATTGTGGCACGCGAATAAAGGTAAGCAAGAGCTACTTTTTTGTCAGAGTTTATAAGAACGGAAGTAAATTTAAATGTGGCATTACATCCTAACTGTTGAACATAGAGAAATACTATGTTCATGTCCTATACAAGAAAATATGTTTCTAGGCATTGCATTGTACACATTGTAGTGGAAATTCTCCTTTGTGAGGTAGAGAGTTGCTAAGTCTCTCACATGTGGGGTATGTGCCCAACCTGTGGCTCTTGTGACCCCTCAAGTAATGTGACATTCTCCCTTCCTCCTCCTGTCTTGTCAACTTTGATCACCAAAAGGAAGACTGTGTAATTTTCTCACAACATCAACGCTTAACCCTTTCATGCCTGAATTATGATAACCTCAGTCTGGATTTTTTAATATAATAAGTGTTTTTATTCATCTTTAGGCATGAAAAACAAGGTTTGAAATGGATTTTTTTTCAATTCATGTTTTATAAAGATATAATTACATGTTCACTCAGGTGTACAGCATGCGTTTTGTAAAAATATGTATTTAACAAAAAAATTAATTAATTAATAAACTTGTAAAATAAAGTGTGTTGAAATGTGAAATGTGATGTGAACTATAAAAAAATATAATGGCTAGCTTTACTGCAAGGAATCTTACTCTAAACTTTGCCAGCACATCAAAATCAGAACTAAAATCTGTTTTATTAGCCAGGTCAAAACAGACCACTGGCATAAAAATGGACCTGGTAGATTCTCTGAAGTGATGATAGTATGACACTAATAACAAGTCTCTGAACTAAATATAGATCCTCACAGTATCTCGACTAGAGGTGTCATGCATCATAGATTTCTTGTTAAAGCATGCTAGTTGCTCCTTGCGGGACTATTTTCGATGATAATTGGCAAAGCACCCAGGGCACAAAGCCAGAAGACACTGCATGCAGATGTACTTGGTTGTTCGTGTGCACATAGCATCATGGCATCTGTTAGCATTTTTTGCTGCGGTGAGCTGGGGCCAGTGGTTTCCAGGGCCAAATCGGATCTCAGGAGGTGCCTTGGACACAGGTCTGCGCTTCACTGGAGGTGGGATGGCATTGGGTCTTCCTCTTGCGCGTGTCTTGACCAATTCTGCATTTATAAGTGCACAAGCTGTAGATGCCTTGAAGTGCAGAAGATCCTTCTGTTCCAACCCAGGCATTCTGTAGAGGTGCCTGGCATTCACAGTGGTCATGTCAAGGAAGTGAAAGAACACTTGGATGTACCATTGTTTGTTTCTGCGTCTGTGGGGATACATGGCAACACACTGATACATTAGATCTACTCCTCCCATATGCTGATTGTACAGCTTCAGGAAAAATGGCCTTGGAATGTTGAGCATCTTCTTTTCTTTCTTGCTCCATCCCTGGTCCACATCGGATGGAGACTGTCCAATGCAGGAAGGGGCAATGTGGACCACTGAGCGATCTAGTCAATGTGTGACATGCATCCTCAGCTCCCTCAGCCTCATCGCCCTCGCCATCATTTTTCAGACTCAGTGTCCTCAGCTCCACTGTCACTACTGCTAGCATTTGCTAGTCCTTCCTGTTCTGGCAGATATTCCTCCTCACTGCTTCTAGTATCCTCCTCCTCACTTGACTGTGGCAATTCCTTGACTATCTTGTAGGCCTGTCTATTATGCTCTGCTCCTAAGCTCTACAAAATAAGACACACAAAAACTTCTAAGTTACACTCTGAAAACATAAACATGTTGATTTACAGCAGCGGTAATATACTAATCGTAGCCTATGGATTGTAGTTGAAATTTAGCCTGTGATGCATGACGTACAATTTAGTGGACATGTGATTAATCATAATTTCTAAAAATAAAATCAATACTTTCACTCAGTACTTGACTCCTTAGATGTTACTTGATGTCACCATATTTTTCTTACCTGCAAGGGTCTCTTTTTATAGAAGCTTTGAACAGAAATAAATGAGCAACTTGGTGTTGCTGACTGTCTGTCGACCATCTTGGTTTCACTTTCACTTGTATTTCACTTGCAATGGCTTTGCAATGGGTGGCATTGTCTTAGATGATGCAATAGCATCCACTGAAGTAGTTGATGTGCAACTATGCCATCAAACGTATGCATATACAAGAAAACAGCTTTTAAAATAGATGTACACTGTAGTGACCTCTATGCATAAAAAGTGGATGGTAAAAATGTTTAGTGGCTGGTAGGTTAGATTTTAGAATTTATCAGTCACAGTGGCAGGTGGACAAAAAAGGTAATTTCCATCCCTGGTTTATAGTAGTTAGTTATTATGGATATACAGAGGTTCTTTGGGGGAAAAAAAGAAGTTGCAGCCAGAGCAAGAAGACGTGGAGAGTGAGACATCATCTCCCCCAACCCCTGATAATACTTCCATAAGCTCAGGTTCGTGAAAAATTTAATTGTGGTGGTGGGTGTAGTCTGGATGTGTAGTCTCTGTTAAATGACAATGTTTTTCTCTTAATACCCTACAAAACCTCCTGTAGGCCTAATGCAGATAGACAATAAAGCCAAGAAATTATGATAGGGAATGTTCTACCTGCTTTAATAGCCTATGCAAACAGCACAGGTCTTATTACAGGCTATAATATCTTTAACATAAACATTACTCAGAAGCCTATAGTGACGGAAAATTAGCTTTATTTGTGGTTAATATATGACAATGAGGACCCCAACAATTGGCCTTCCTTTCCTTCTCAAACTACGTTGAAGTTGCATCTTTAAACAGCCCAATTTTCAAAATTTTCCGGGGGAGAAATCCTCGGAACCCCATGACAGAATATTAAGGTTCGATGTACACTCTGTACTGGCGACTAAGTACTATCAAGCTTCAGAGGAGTTTAAAGGAGTAATCAGTAATCAGCTTCAGCTACTTTTCAAGGTAACTGAGGCAACACTGCTGCTGGGCTAAAGCCCTGGATGTTTAGCGCTCCTAGCGATGCCCCTGGCACCCATGACACTGGTTGGCGAGAGGGACTGGACTCCAGAGAAATGGGGGCGGTCCTTTGATGGATAAATGGTGTGCACAGGGAGGCTGGCAGGGAGTGTGTTTGAGAGTGTGACATTATGGGGGGATTGATGTGCAGGAAAGCATGAGTATTTGAGCATGCACGCATTCACACATCTTACTGTGGTAGGGAAACAAACACATGTGAATAAACACACCCATCTCCAATACACCCCACTTTACAGATGTTAGATTTACATTCAGTATTATTTAATACATTATTGAAATATTGTTGGTCTTTATTTATAAGTCACTGCTTAGTTCTTAGAGTTGTCCGTCATATTTCATCTCAGTTGCACAGGTGTAGAAACAATCTGTGTAGCATGAAAAAAGATAAAGCAGGAAAGGAAAGTACAGAACCAGTAAGGAGGGGCGACTCAACATGACTGAGGGTTTTGTGTGTCCGTTAAATTCTCTGGTACTTATGTTATTATAAAGATGCCGAATGGTAGTATCATATTTGGCCCCCATGAATGATTTGAGTTATTCTAGAATCCATTTTCCCCTCAACTTAATCAAACAAGACCCAAAGCTGCAGCCTGCAAAGTGGATTTAGCCAGAATATTTGAATGAGCACAGTTCCCAGGTCCCGTCGTCTTCCTCTCTGCTGCACTGCAGCCCTGCCTTCAAAGCCCCTCCCCACAGAGGAGCCTGCCCTGCACAAGCAGGCTTGTAACTATGGTAACAGAGGAAGCCAGATAACCAAGATGGCGCATTCAAATTAACAAAGTAACAAACAATATTCCTCACATCGCAGTAGATGGAGTTAGCAGGTAATCATTACCCAGTGCAACATTTTTGCCATGCTGCCTTTCTGAAGCATGAGTAATGTTATTTCTCTAAACCAATTCAGAGCATACTTAACTGAACACAAACTGACTTTATAACTGCCTGGTCACTTGAAAGACACTTTTGCTAACCAGTAGCCATAAAAACAAAGCTAAACACCAGAGTTAGCATACAAGCTAACAAGCTAGATTTACCAACAAGCTAACAAGTTAGATTTACCAACAAGCTACGTAGCTTGACTGCAATATCGGCGATATACAGAATGGCGAGTATTACTGCAACCACCGCCATCTTAGCCTTGTGGTTAAAAAATTGAATGAAACATTTATCAAGCAGGGGTCCTTGCATGCCAAGCAGAAAAGCGGCCAACTCTGCGTCACTCTTGAGTCCTTATAAATCCTGCAGCTCCGTTCACCTCTGAAATGACACTCCCATATCCTGGCTTTATTTTTGGCTTGGTCCAATTCTTTGTTTTTACACTGCTTTTCTTTGTCAGTCTTCTTATTTCTTGTCTTTGACGTGGGCAGTGGTGGGGCATTTTTCTGCTGTTGTCTCTCTGCAATAGTTTACAGTTTGGCTTTTAGCTGAACCTATCTGACCGGGTGAGAGCCGGCACTGCACCTGCGCGGGGATGGGGCACTGCCGAGTAAGCACTGCGTAGGGGAGTGGGGCTGCCAGCAGCATATGCATGCGCATGATTGACACTTCTCAGACACTCCCCTTGGCTCCGATTGGTTGTATGGATCCAGGAGCAGTGGATCCCTGCACTTTTTTAAAAAGCCGTTTTGGTCCCCTGCACTTTTTACTGTCCAAAAACCATGTTACGCTATATTTAACAGAGACGCGTCAAGCACTAGGACCAAGCAGAAAACGGCCGCTCAAGCTGAAGCCTGTTTCCCTTAGTTTAGACCCGCCCACAAGCTCCTCGATTGGCTCTGCCATTTGTTGTGTGATTGGCCGTCCCCGCTGTCACTCCATCTTGCTTGCACACCGGTCTGCTAGTTGCCCAGGAGTCCTTATTAATCTGCCACTGTAAATTGGGTGTTTGTTCTGCCTGGGTCACGACAGCTAGAAGGATTGTAATATCAGAGGTTTCAACATTAACATTTGAATCGGTGTCCATGTGCGTATGTGCGTGCGTGATTGCGTGTGTGTGTTTGGTAATTAGGTGCAGCCAGGATGTAAATTACCAAATAATAGCTGGGGCGTTTATTTGTTTCAGTCACTTAACAGACCAGGCGTTTATTTGGGACCAGGTGTTTAATTCAACAGTTGTCTTGACCAACTGAAGTTGTTGTGGCAGAGGAAACGATTTGCGGGACACTCTCTCGTTGCGTGCCCGTTTGCTGATAACTCATTCCCGCATGTTTATCTCCTCGCTTGCCTTCTTCCTCCCTCCATCAGGCAGCCTGGCCCTGTTGCTGTCCTCCTCAGACAGACACTGAAGCTCAGTTTGATTTTTTTCGCCAGTCTCTCACTCTCTTGGGGTCGACAGAGAAACGTCTAGCGGCTGCTTCTCGAGGCAAAGATGAAAAAACGTGCAGTGTCAGTGGACACATCTTCTTCCTTGATTGAAAAAAATAATAAATTAGACTCTGCATTTATTTGTAACCGGCGGTTATTTATCAAAATATACACCTGCACCCGGCGTTTAAAGGGAACCCTGCGGTTAATTGAAACCCGGCTATTATTTGGTCATTTACGGTATTCAAAGAAATGCGTTACACCCGTCCTGCAACAGCTTTTTTTTATAAAAACTCTTTCATTTCTGCATCAGAGGCCTCCTACAACAACATCTTCTTATGTTTTTCTATATTTGGGTCTTACAGGGTTAAGGCAAACATAAAATATCTTGAAAAATATATAATTACTAGTATGGAGCAGTGTCCATTGTCATGGATGATTGGACTCATGGTATCATGGAGAGCATTATCCTACGTATACCATGGTTACATGCCAAAGAAAAAATAAGACTATTCATTTATATTTTTATGCATTTTGCAATCTAGAGTTTTTCACAAGCCCTAACCCTGCACCCTGGCAACACTTGAGAGTCAGGCTAAAAGCTATAACTATAATTAAAATCCCATAAGGTTCCTATACAGTGCAAATGTCTACTACTCAGTAATTAGTAAGAGCCTTATATAATGAGTTTGCTGAGCTCATAGAACACTTTGCATCAGCTGTTAGCCAGGAAGCTAACATAAGCCAGCAAGTCAATAAGGAGGAGACGTACTTGACTAACACTGATGAAAGACTCGACTTGACTTTGACTTGGCATTCATTACTTGAGACTTGACTCAGACTTGACACAGATGAATCGAAAATCTTGGCTTTTCTTTCTTTCTTGTGCATATTGAGACGTTAGTTTCGTTTTTGATACTTTGCCCTCTGCCACTGTATGACGCGGTTCGTGTCAGAGTGGCACTGTGGCAGACAGGATCAGAGGAGGAGAGGCAGCATGGAGGGAGCTCCAAAAATCATCAAATTTGGATTCAAAGATTATTTCATGCCTGGGGGATTTTTGCCGCCGTCTTGGTTAAAGCGCGTGTGTATGTTTCAGATATAGCATCTTCAGTGTGCACAAAGCCATTATTTTAGATTGGGCGTGCATTATGCGCGCTCACAACTGAACATGACACCGTATCGGCACACATTTGGTGCGACGCGCTTGTTTTTTCATGAACGTCAGCAAAGTCTTCTCCCTCAGGTATTTGGCTGTAAATGAGTCCAACAAATCCACACCTCCCATGTACTTGTTATAGGCACCAACAATGTAAGGCCTCTCAACTTCAGTGTAGGTTTGGCTGGCTTTGTCCCAGCATTAAATCTTCTGCACAGGTTCAGGTCCAGCAAAGGTTAAGTGTGATGACTCCTGTCTTCATACCATTTGACAGCACAAATGTTGTGATTCCCCTCCACTTTGAAGTCATCGCTTCCTCTCCCCTTTTTCTTCAAGCTCTTCTCGTCTTCAAGGTCACAGTTGGGCAGGCGCACCTGCCTGGCTGTTCCCATGTAATGAATTCCCAAATGTTTTCCAGGCAGACAATACTGTCTGCTTATTGTAAGTCGCTTTGGACAAAAGCATCTGTTGAATGCCCTAAATGTAAATGTAAATGGCTCTACTTATCTAAAAGAAATGTGCATCCCAATTAACAGCCATTTACTCACACAATACTGCCTTGACATGACAACACTGCTTGTGATGCTCTGTAATTATCATACTAAAAGGAAAACATGCATTCCCCCCACTGACATCCACACCAAACATTCAGGAACATTTTCACCTTTCCCAGAACTGAACAGTCTGTTGATATCCTCTTTGTGGACAAAGTCGTGGAATTTTAGGTCAGTCTGATCAAATTAACTACATTTTTTTAGAGAAAATTTTTAAATTAGTCAAATTTGACCAGAACACAACACAAGGGTAGTATGTATACTTTCCATGTATACCAAAAAACACACTGTTTCAGGCAGTGGTGTACTGGAAGGAATACAACCTGTTTGTTCCCACTGCAAAAAGCCTGCTATTTTGACTACCACACTCACCCAACATTGTAATATTGCAACAACATGTTCTAGACATTGTAATAACAACAAAAAAATATATAGAAGACATTTTACTTACATGAATTTGATGAATCCAGTCCAATGAAACAAAGCGATGTTGTCCGAAGGAAACCATGAGAGGTTGTGTGAGTTCATGGCCATGAGGCGGGACTTATAAACAAATGCACTATCCAATAGCATAGTGAGACTGAACAATAGGACCCAATGAATTTGTAAATGTGGTAAAAAACAAGATAAAATATAACAGATTGTTTTTTAGGATGGCTAAAGGTAATGTTGTAATATTACAACAAGGGGTCTTAGAGGGTTAATATATGTGTTCAAGGAATCTTGAAAGTAAACATCAATGTCAAATATATTGCAATAAGATGTATGTTAACCTCTGAAAATATATGTAAAACATATGAAACCAACATTTTCACCATTATTCAAATGTCACTTACAATAATTGTTGTTTTCTGTTCTTGTCTGTTACTGTAGGTTACCTTTATGTTACCTGTCTCATCCAGAACTGTTCAGACAAAATGGTGACGGCTCAGTTCCTCGGCAAGATCGACCACAACTCACTACTGGTGCAGGATGATTACATATTTGTCAAGGTAAACAACATCACAATAGGGGACGTGAACGGGAGAGTGGTGTATTCTCTAATCAATTCATTGAAATAGAAAAAGAATAAAGATTTTTTTTTTTTTACCTTTTTTTTTTTTTAACCATTGACATTTAATAATAGATTTATTTAGTTGAATGTAGAGATATTTATGTCCATGTAGCTGTCAAGCTATAACAGGTCCAGAAAAGCAGTAAATAATGGCCAGAATTTCTGTAAACATAAATGATACAGAGCATATACAGTATATATATAGTATATGCAGATCCTACCTGTTGTACTAAGCTTAAATAAACTTTATGTGACCAGAGGAATGCTGATCTTAGCTGAGTTGTTCCTTTTCGTGGCTGTTAAACTGATCTTAAGGTGCTAAGTTAACACTATATCAGAATCATCCTTAATTACACCTACAGTAATAGTTATTTCACTGTTAACAAACAATGAAATACCTTATAAAAAGATCTTCAAACTGGCATCTGCCAGTCTCTGAGACTGTCCTGTCCTGGTCTGGTGTCCAGCTGTGTTCACTGGGATATGCCAGAGTACTGTTGAGCATAAACCCTTTGCCCGCGGGGGCTCCCCCATCATTTGAGTTTGCAACCCAGGCAATCTCCCATCAACTAATAGTGCCATTTAGCTCCATGGCTAATAGAACTAAACTAGATCTGAGTCTGAGTCTAAGTCTAATGTTCTTAATAATAATCTCATTTATAAACGAGGATACCATCATTAACTGAAAACAAGTTTACATAATAGTAGTAAATAGCAAAACAATTACAGGAATAATACTCAAATGGAGCCAGAAAACATAGGACAAATATCAATGAAACATACCAAAATATGCCAAAATGCGTGACCTTGTATTTAACACCTCACATCTTTCCATCACCATGTCAACATACATTTGATGAATACATCATTCCATTTTTTATAAGCCCCATATAAACCCCCCCAAAGTCCATTTGCAAGTGTCCATGGTGGCATATCTGCAATATATAGTCCATTGGGAAAAGTCCAAAGAGTGTAAATGTGGTCCTTGTGTGCATATTGTTCAGGGCAGTGGGACTGGGGCATTGACATTGTCCTTTAAGTTCAATTTTCAGCTTCCAAAAGTAAACAGAGTTTATCGAAGGGTCTTTGCCGGATGCCTGTCTTAGTTTGAACTAAAACACTCCGGACAAGACCTTTAGCTCCTGGCAAGGTCTTCACCACCCTGCCTAAGGTGCAGTATCATCTACTATGATTACTGCATTGTTGACTTCCAAGTTCCTTCTCATCTTGATCCAGTTCTGCCTCTGGTGCATGAGTGACGGATACAGAACAGGTCTGGTAGAGGTATTGCACTTGTTTCCATCTCTTTCTGGAGTAGAGGTCATCTTTACAGAAGAGTCCAGTCTTTTTTTTTTTTTTTTTACTCAAATTAAACATAAAAATAAATAATATGTTTGCCTTAAAATAAATAAGTAATGTAAATAAATAGATAAGAAATCTTAATAAATAATAAACCTGCCTTTGTTATGTAAAGCTCTTTACCACAAAAAACTGAAACTGTTGAATAAACAGGCATTTAAACTTTAAAAATCAGGAACAAAACACTTACTTATCATCTTGGAAATAAATTAATAAATATTTCCACGTACCCCCTGTAATGTGTTCGCGTACTACTAGGGGTACGTGTACCCCTGGTTGGGAACCACTGCTCTAGGCCATTCAGTTTCCTCTCTTGACAGGAAGTCAGGGTCATTTATTGATCTGGTGGAATTCAAGAATGGTTCCATATGCAATCCACGTGAGGCGTCGTCCGCTGGATTATCGCTGGAACCTACATGCCTCCATTTTCTTGAGAGAAGTTGTGGATCACTGCAATCAAATTAGCAACATTAGAATGGAATCATTTTGTCTGATTGTGAATGTAGTTGAGTACTAATGTACTGTCTGTCCTGAAGGTAGAGTTTTCCGGTTTGATCTGTAGTTCACTTTGTAGCATCCTATCCACTTTTACAGCTAGTGTTGCTGCTGCGAGCTCAAGCCTTGGAATGGTGATTTGTTTTAGTGGAGCTACTCTGGATTTCCCCAGAACAAAAGTAATGTGAGCATATCCCTCATAGTTTGTGAACCTGAGATAGCTTACAGTTCCATATCCTGACTCACTCGCATCACAGAAGTGATGCAGCCAAGCAGTCCTTACAGCCCCAAAATTTGGAGGCTTCATGCACCTGCTTAGCTGATCTAGCTCTGTGATCCAACTTTGCCAGATCTTTGATATTTCTTCTGGGCAAATTACATCCCATCCACACTTTTGGATACAAAGCTTCCGTAAGATCTGTTTGGCTTTTAGGATGAATGGAGAAAGGAAGCCCAACGGATCATAGATGGAACTTACTGTGGAGAGGATTGCTCGTCTTGTGGGAGCTCTGCTTTTGACAGCCACCATGAAGGTAAAGGTGTCTCTGTGGATGTTCAATTGGATGTCTAATACTCTTTCAAGAGGTGGTTTCTCTCTGTCAAGGTCAAGCTGTTTCACTAGTTCGGCTCTGTGATTTTCAGGAACGGTTGTGAGTACTTCGAGGCTGTTGCTTACCCATTTGGTGAGAGTAAAGCCTCCTTGGGCACATGCTTCCCTGAGGTCCTTAGTAAGCTTGACTGCCTGCTTAATAGAAGGCACCAACTCGAGACAATCATACACATAAAAGCTTTGCTTAATTGTATCAAGTACATCCATGCTGAATCTGTCCGAGTTGTCCTTTCCTGTTTGCTGCAGGGCAAAGTCAGCAATCCCAGGAAATGATACTGCACCGAAGAGATGAATGTTCATATGATACACTTCCAATGGCTGAGTAACTTCTGCTTGTGGCCACCATAAGAACCTAAGGAAGTCCCGATGCTCTTCATGTTCTCGTACTTCGTAGTACATTGCTTCAATGTCTGCCATTATTGCAATTTGTTCCTGACGGAACCTAAGCAGGATACCTAAAAGTGGGTTGGCCAAATCTGGACTTGAAGTAGTTCTCCATTGAGAGATTTGCCTCTGTATGATGTGGAACAGTCAAACACAACTCTGAACTTCGTTGTGTTTATGATACACACCATGATGAGGTATATACCACACATGGCCATCATTCTTTTGGAGCCGCTCTTGAGGCACTTTTTATGCATAACCTTTGCCTAGCACATCATCCATAAAGATTTTGTATTCTGCAGCATAAGCAGTATCCTTCTTGAATTTCTTGGCAAGGTTCAATATACATTGAGCTGCCACCTCATAGTTGTTAGGCAAAACCAAATGTTTGTCTCGAAAAGGTAAAGGTAGGTGGTAGTGTCCATATTTGAAAACAATTGAACTCGTTGCCAGGTCCATAAATCTCCCGTCTTCGCGAGACATTTCCCTTTTCTCCTCGTATTCTTTCTCGGGAAAGTCCTGGTTGTATTGTCGGACAAGCAAATCTCTCAGGTTATCCACTGAAATGCAATTGTCTGACACTGACGTTCCAGATTCGTCCATATCAGAATTGAGTGGGTCATTGACCACCCATCCTAGTATTGTTTTGACTGCATATGGTCCATTCCCTTGACTGTTTATCACTTGCCAGGGCTCCATTGCCTTAGGAACATCCATTCCTATCAAGATTTCAATGTCAGCGTTGATCTCTTTCAGTTGGATGCGACTGAGATGAGGCCATTTTTTCAGATCAGCTTGGGTAAGTAGATTTTCCTTTGAAACAGGAATCTTAGCTTGAGTAAATATTTTAGGCAAATCAAAATATCCACTTTCATCCAGATTGCTAGCCTCTAGTCCTGTGAGCTCATAATAATTTTGACAGGTCGTTTCTGTCCCATCTGTCCTGCGTCCCTTAGCATTTACCTGCTTCATGAGGTTCTCAGTGCATCCTTACCGGCTCCTGTTACTTTATCGACTGAAAGTAGTGCATTATTGATGAATGTTTCCTTTGGTTCTTTAGGAATTAAATTTTGTGGAGCTTCCTGTTTTAAACTTTTACCATCAATGTGCAGCAGTGTAGGGTGTTTTCGTTGACATATTTGGCAGTCCAGTCTTCTTTTGCATTCTTTGCTCATGTGACCTTTCTTTAAGCATCCAAAACAATAACCGTTCTTCTTCAGACATTCAACCTTTTTTCCTGTGGTTCTGATTTGAGTATTGAACAATCCACTAGTGCATGTTTTCCTTGACAGAAGCTACATAGGGCTGAAATGACAATATGAGTGTCAGGTTGTATCTGCTCTTTAACTTCTTGTGGTTTGGCATTACATTCTTCAGCTGCTTTTACCGTAGTAACAAAGCAACTGCCCCTTTTTGGTGTTCTGAAGTTTGAGATTCATTTTTTAGTGGGGGTCGGCTCTTTAATATCTCCAAATACTGGGTGCAGCAAGATGTTAGATTGTGTTTCTATGAAATCCATGAGATGTTTGAATCGTGCTTGTGTGTTTGTTTTTTGAAATGCTTCATATGCTGTAGTCTGCCATCTTTCTCAGGACTTGTATGGAAGCTTAGATGCTATTACTACTGAGTTAGATGTAACATCCAGTTCTTCCATGTATTCCAGGTCTTGCATGGCATTGCAACATTCTTTTAAGTACAGAGCATATGCATGGAGTGATTTCCCATCATCTGCTTTAATGGCTGCCCAGTTCAGCACCTTAGTTGGGTATGCATTTGCAAATTTCATTTCATCACCAAAATGTTTTTTCAACAGGTGCATGGCTTCTGAACATCCTCTTCGTGCATCCATGTGCAAGCAGCTTCGAACCAAATCTTTGGCCTGACCTGATGTGAACTGTTCAAGAAAGTAGAGCCTATCCTGGCAACTACTAGTCTTATCCTCTATTAAATACTTAAATGCATGCATGAAGGATAGATACGATAGGGGATTTCCATCATACACTGGTACTTCTCTTTTTGGTAACAAGGATAGATTTTGTTGCATGATCACGAGGTCAGCAAAAGTTGCAAAGATTATCGTGAGAGGTACTTGTTTCATGAATTTCCAGTTGTGATCTAGATGCATTGGTAGCCCTTTGAGAGCTACTATGGAAGTGTCCAACTGCTCTCTGAAGTGGAGTTTTAGGTACAACAGCTACTTGAATAAATTCCGAAGCAGCTGTCTCAGTAAATGTGGGCTCCACCGGCTTGCTTGCTTCCTCATAATATTCATTCATAGCATCCACATATGGTTCTGCCTCCTCATGGCTTAGGAGTACTTTGATTTTTGCATCTGGTGCTGCTATTTGTGCATCCAGTTCCACCTTTTCCATCTTTGATTTTATGATGGTTTCATCCAGCTGCAAAGCATGTCTGTCCAGTAAAGCAGCAGATCAGGCCTCCAGAGCTGCCTTCTCAGCTGATGCTATATTTAGCAGCAAAAGAGGCCTTGGATGATGTTGATGATTGATTTTGACCTTTTTGAAACATTAGAAATGCTGTCCAGTGGTTCCACTCTTGGTTGTAGACATTATTCCTTTTTCCACATTTCAACCTCCTTAAGAAAGTAATTGAGATTCATTATCCTGGGCTCATACCAATCCACATGATCCATTTTTTTTATCCTCTGATAAAAGGTTTTGCACAGATTGATGAACCTTGGTAAATTCACCAACAGCTTGTTTAAATAGATCCACACATTTATTAACATGATCCACATTTCCACCTTCCACAAGCAAAGCTTTTATTTACTTTGCATACAGACACGAGTGGAACCAGATCATCAAGTTTGTGGATGACACCACAGTGGTGGGACTCATTTATAAAAATGAGGAATCTATGTACAGAAACGAAGTTAAACATATATAGGGTTGGTGCAGAGAAAATAGTCTTGTGCTCAATGTGGACAAAACGAAGGCGATGATTATCGACTTCCGAAGGTCACAGCCTGAGCATGCACCTCTCAGCATCAGTGGCCACATCAGTGGAGAGCGTGGGACCTAAGCTCGAATAATAACACCTCAGGGATCACGAAATGGGCCCAGCAGAGACTGTACTTCCTCAAGAAGCTGAAACAAGTCTCTCTCTCCATCAGCAACCTCAGGACTTTCTATAGTGGTGTGGTGGAGAGCGTTCTGACATATTGTATCTCAACATGGTACTCCAGCTGCAGTATGTCAGACAAAAAAGCCCTGCAGAGAATTGTTAGAGGAGCTGAGAGGATCATCAGAGTTTCCCTCTCCTGCATACTACTGTACTTCACGAGCCTTTGTCATAGTTTTAGTTCTAAATTATTATATTTATATATTGTGTGTGTTTATTGTGTTTGTGTTATAGGATCACGGAGAAACGTGATCTAATTTTTGCTGCACTACTCTTGTTGGTACAGCTAAATGACAATAAAGCTTTGATTGATTGATTGATTGATTGATTGATTGATTGATTGATTGATTGATTAATTGATTGAAAGAAGAGCAAGGAATGGCCGTGAAGTCTTTCTTGATGTAATAGACGTTTTCTCTCCTTCTCTTGACTGACATTGGTAAAAGTTTTGTTTCCCAGCAGGATCGGCTGGTGGTAGTGCTCTCCTGTTGTTGGTCTGATTGGTTGTTAGCTTGTGAAAGATGGTAATAGACAAATGCTTGCACTAAGCAGTTGCTAAGTGTTTTTGTTTTTTTTTGCAAGTGCCTAGTCATTTCCAAACAATTTTCTAAGGGTGAGTTCCAAGATGGTTCTTCATAGCACATCAGGCTTTGTATTTTTTATAATTAGACCATTATTAATTTAGAAAATGTGTGTACATTTTTATATAATGCACTTCAAATGGAATAAATTTGTAATTTATTTCTTGTCAGACACCTGGCACCACTCCTACTATATTTTCTTCATATTTATTGAAAAAATGTGTTATCAGAAGTGTACATCTGTATGCATTAGTTTTTAACAATGCAACTATTTGTTTGTATAAACCTTGCACTATGCTTGCCGTGGATATGGTAGCCTCCTTAATTAACAGATTGTTGTCTCTCAAGAATGTAGTTACTGAACCAATTACGTGCAATATAATCAAATCCAATTTCATGTAGCCTCCGCAAGAGTAGGTGTTGATCTACAGTATCAAAAGCTTTGGACAGATCAGCGAAAAGTGTAATGCAGTGCAGTTTTTTGGTACAATGTAATTTAAAACTAAGGTGACAGCAGTAATGCCAGACTGAAATGGGCTCCGGATAGAAGCCTTGGATAGAAATGTCTTCAACTGATCATTAACAAGAGAATCTTGGATCTTTTCTACGCAGGGCAGTTTGGATATCGGCTTAAAGTGAAACTCTCGCCAAAAAGCAACCAAGGCTTTATTTGTGAATGTATATGAGTAAAACCTTAGTGTAAATGCATCATTACGACGAAAACCCTTTTAAGATTTACTGTAGTTTCGTTTTCGGACAAGCTAATTTTCAGTGGGGTGTAGGGGCACTCTGATGCTTGCATCAAAATCACTATTTTTAAAACAGTAAGAAGGCTTGACACAACATGAAACTTTGCTTGTAGTATCACCAGGGTCTCTACACATGAACACGAGCATTGAAAACATTGTTTGTGTATGCAGAGTTTACTAAAAAGAAGGTTTTTGGACAACTCACATTAGCAGTAGCACCTCGGGCACGCCGCCATCATGGCAGACAAAAGAAATCCTTTATTGCCCCACAGACTGGGAAACTTGTTTGTCCCAGCGGCGACAGAATATTACAAAAACAAAAACCAACAGCAAAAATAAACAATATGATTAAAAAAGGAAGAAATAGAATAGACGTATATACATATTTACGTGATATAGTGCAAAATTTAACAGCAAATTTTTAAACACAGATTTTAAATACAAATAATACATATGGGTGTTAAGGAAATTGACCAGATAGTGCAAAAACAGAAGTGAGTTTTGTACAGACTTATTGCACAGTGCAGAGTACAGGGTGAGGTCTATTGGGAGCAGTGCTGGTTGAACAGTCTTTTAGCAGCAGGAAGGAAGGACCTTCGATACCTCTCCTTCACACTTAGGGTGTATCATGTTTGTTGCTGAAGGGGCTGACCAGTGCTGTGAGAGTGACCTGCAGGTGGTAGGACCCCTGCACCAGCAGCGATGACAGCTTGTCCATCATCCTGCTCTCTTCAACCACCTGCACTGGGTCAAGAGGGCATCCCAGGATTGAGGCCTTCTTGATAAGTTTCAAGTCTCCTCCAGTCTGCTGCCTAGATGCTGCTGCTCTAGCAGACTACTCCGTAGAAAATGGCTGATGCCACCACAGAGTCATAGAAAGAGTTCAGGAGTGCCCTCTGCACTCCAAAGGACCTGAGGACCTGTATGTAGCTGCGGTGTGATCAGTCCAGTCCAGTTTATTGTTCATGTTCATTCCCTGGATGTTCACCTGTGTGCAGGGTTGTCTGTGCCTGCGGAAATCCATCACCAGCTCTTTGGTCTTCCCGGCGTTGAGCTGGTGGTGGTTCCGCTGGCACCAGTCCACAAAGTCCTGAACAAGTTCTCTGTAGGCTCTGTCGTCCCCGTCCCTGATGAGGCCAACGATAGCAGAATCTTTTGTAGATGGCAGTGAGGTTGGTGGTACAAGTCTGCGGTGCACAGGATGAACAGGAAAGGATCCAGGATGTGAGGTGTTGGTTCATCCCTGCGAGCCCCAGCTTGTCCCCCAAAAGTGCAGGTTGTATAGTGAGAGGGCTCCAAAGAGAAGTAAAAAAGAACAGTTAAAAGTACAAAAAGAAATATAAAAAGAGGTAAAAGCTCAAAAGTGAGGCTGCCACTCATGCGGCGCCATCTTAAGAGGTAAATTGAAAGATTGAGAATATGGGTTTTTTGTCCTGAAATAATTTAAATTGTACACTTTATATTTGTCACAAAAAAGAAACCACACATATCACCATTGATAAAATGGGTGGCTGTGGCTCAGGGGTAGAGCCAGCGTGTTGTTATCGGAAGGTCGCTGGTTCGAAGGCCCCTGATATGCATGTCAAAGTGTCCTTGGGCAAGATACTGAACCCCAAACTGTTCCTGATGTGCTGGTTGGCACCTTGCATGGCAGCCACCACCATTAGTGTATGAAGATATGTATGAATTACTGTTGGTCGCTTTGGACAAAAGTGTCTGCTAAATGCACTGAATGTAAAGTAATAATGACAAAATAGAAACAATTTTTAAGCCATCATTTGAGCATAGTAGCTGCTATTTATCAAGGACACCTTAAGTACATAAATGCTATAATTTAAGTGCTAAGGGTAAGAACATACAAGTGCATAACGGGTTTATTTTATTTTAAATCTTTTTGGGGGGACGTGGGAGGGAGTCATGCAAGCAGGGTCGAGGTGAAATCTGAACAAGTTAGTCTTGAGTCTTTTGCGGAAGATGGCAAGGGACTCTGCTGTCCTGACATTGGTCAGGGAGTGCGTTCCACCAGCACAGAGAAGAGTTGTGACTTCCCTGATGACCTTTGTTGGCTCTCAGCGATGGCAGTACCAGCTGGCCAGCTGATGTAGTGGAGCGAATTGCTTGCACTGAGGCATGTGGTCTGACGATTGTTTTGGGGGGTCACATGGAAGAATTTGGGAAGATTGAAAACAAGGTGTGCTGCAGCATTCTGGATATTCTGCAACAGTTTAGTCACAGAGGCTGGGAGGCCAGCCCAGAGCGAGATGACATGCACTTGGACCAAGCATTGCATGGCATCCTTTATGAAGAATGACTGGATCCTGCAAATGTTGTAGAGGGCAAATCTGCAGGATCAAGCCACAGAAAATAATTTCGGCTGAGAGCTTGAGAAAAAAGGGGTCCACATTGTCCTCTCCCATATATGTACTTCTAGGGTTCAACAGCAAGTAGAGAATCTTTAACTACACTTTAAGAGTCAGAAAACAAAAACAGGGTTTTACATATACAATTACTCCTCCCACCTGCTTATTCCGAATAAATTGCAGTCAAGTATTAACAATGACTTAGTCACAAGACATCGGGGTGTGCCTGAGACACTGATATTTTTATACAATCTAATATCTGATGCTGTAGTAAATTCCAGGGTGGGACTGTGGGGTTACATAGATAAGATTATTAAAATGAATGTTCCTGATATTTTGGGGAATGGTATTCCATGACTTCCACCAAGACCGCCATCTAAAAGGCTTACAAACACGAGTTAATTGAGTTTGTGAATGACAGGAAAGTCCTGGACAGGAGGGCTTGACTGCTGTTTTAGGAGTGGACAGTAAGGCAGAGTAATGACTTAGTGCAATGACCCTGTGCCTGTCCAGGTTGACGTTTGTGACTGCATTTATTGTTGAAAGCACATTGCTGGCCAGAAGATGTATTTCTTTACTGTTGAGATGTAACTTGTTGTGGGCAAACTAAATTAGGTCTGTTTCAGGGGACATAGCTGTTGACAAAAGGGATTACCAACGAGAGACATTGTCCTTTCAGCCAGATATGTAACTGGCGGGCACAGCTGGGTAGATGGCAGCAGATTGGAGACAATGCATTGTTCACCAGCATTCAGGGCAGAGACTATGAGGATTTCAAAATCACATTTAGGTGTTTCTAAATTTTGAAACTTTAGGTCATTTTAGTCTGTAGTTTATGTGGGATACCTGGGCACAGTGATAGCAGAACGTATCCACCCTTGGGATGGACATGTATGAGCCAACCACAAGACATAGGATAGGAGGCAGACATGGATGTATTGGCTATGGTACTCCGTCAGAAAGACAACCGGGTGAAGACAAGACTGCAGCTTGACCCGTGTTGCGTGACAGACATTGAGTGGAATTAGCAGAGACCAAAGCCGGCTGATGCCTCACTTTACTCAATAAGCATGGGCTGAACAGATGCTTGTGTGCCAGCCTGGTGTGGAACAGGGGTTGGAGGAGACTTGAAGAATGGCGGTTAAGTTGATTACTGGTTTTAACACTGGGGAAAATGAGAGATGTTAAGGAGGTTAAAACTGTTTGAAATAAGGGGAACCTGTGCTGGGGCAGATTGAGGAGGATGGTGTGAATGAAGGCCACCAGGTTTGCCTCTGCAGACCACGGACCAGGATCTGAGTCGGGGAAGGGCACTCTGGAACTTTGGGTTTACCCCCCTGTCATACCCTGGCACCATCTGAATGTGCTGGTGTAGACAATGAACAGGGTGAAACTGGATAGAAATGTCAATTTACAACAGAACCTCTGTCAGCTTCTGTCAGATGGGCCACACCGCCTGCATTTGCTAGATTGATATGAATAAAAGTGGAAATAGTGTTCACATATTCCCCATTTGCCTTTTCTTTGATATCCTCTCTCACTTCTAAAACCAAACTTACACCCTTGACCATTGTTGGGTGTAACATGTTACAAAGTGCAGGGTTACTGTAATCATATTACTTTTTTCAGTAACGAGTAGTGAAAGGCATTACTGTTCTGAATGTAGTAATCACATTGCAGTTCGCCAAGCTCGTTACTTACGTGACATTGCTAGGTTAATCAATTTTAACAGCATAGTTGCACGCATCACACACAGTGGGCTCGGGGGGGGGGGGGCATCATCAATGGAACAGTGATTGGTTGGGGTTTGGCACGAGGTATCTTTCACCATCACCGATTGGTTAGTCGCCACCTGCAAGGGGAGATGGGATAACAATGGCAGCGTCAACAACACGAGTAGAATATGCTGCTGCATGCGACTTGCCTGAAGACCCCCTACTATGTACGAGGCAACAAGCATATTCATCTCAGATTTCGATGTTGCCAGTACCTTCTGGTTCTGTTGAAAAGAAAGTTTTGTCTGCTTGCTTGTCGTCTCATTCATGTTGCTCCACGGTTCCTTAGCAACAAGCTTTTTGTGTGCGTGCTGTCTCTGTAGGTGCTTCGTTAAGTTTGAAGTAGTGTTAGCAGCGGCGGAGAGAAGTTTCCAACACGGGCAAAGTATGCACCTTACAGTCAAGTTATTTTCCTTACGTTGAAAAAATTCAAAGTAATGTTTGTATCTCCAACCGTCAAAAGTGGCTCTACGCAGCGGGGGGTCTTCAGCCAATTTTATAGAGTAAGAGGCAAGAATGTAACAATTAATGTAACAAGTACTGTAACTAATTACTTTCTTCAGGGAGTAATCATGTAATGTAAGGCATTACTATTTTTGAGATTAATGTGTAATGTGTAATATTACTTTTTCGAGTAACGAGCCCTAATACTGCCCTTGACAGAGAATTCATACACACATGCAGTAAACATATGCACACACTTGCCAGTGGTGTAGCGAGATCCTTAGGGTGTTTATCTGATGTAGAGGCAGTACAGAAATATGCAAAGTCAGAGATAAGAATGCAGTGTTGGCGTTAGCACTCACACATTCACCTCGACACACACACACACTCCCACTCCCACTTTGCCAGCCATTCTTCAGAAAGTTATTGCTTTTGAAAACGCAGTCGATAGCTCTTCCTTCAGGGGCTCTTATATATAAAAATGGCTTTCATTGTTTCATCACTTTTTCATCACTGTTCGGCATATAAAAAAGCTGTGCTAGTCTGCTTTTTTCAATCACAAGTCGTCGTTGTAATCACAGCTCAATCTGAACACTGACAAAACAGGCTAGATGTCCGAGAGCGAGAAGACAAAAAACAGAGCTCTTCCCACAAAGCCAAAAAATAGAAGCACTGAATACAAAGTTCTCTATCGCATTTTAAAGATGCAGCTCTAAAAGTTTAAACACTGCTCACCTTACAAAATGCTCAACTGTGCTTCAGAAAGTGTCGTGCAGGTGCCTGAGCCCATCACTTGGCATATGAAACATTTGAGTGCTGTTTAAGTCACTGTCACTTACCAGCACTGTCTTTTTTACCCAACTTTGTCTGCTAAATCATAGCCTTAGCTGTTTGGGTATTCTGGGTCAGTGCTGTGTGAACTTTCTGATCAGCTTTCAGCAGGGGGGCAGCACAATTCAGCCTTTTACCCACAGGTCCCAGTTTGTGAGGTGGATGCTAAGGTCTGTGCAGTGTCAGGGAGATTTATTGCATCTACCTTTCAACAAGGTGTGAGTCACCAACAGCAGATGGCGAACTCTGCCTCTTTTCTCAGTAAATGCACAATGGAAGATGTATGTCAACTAACTCATTTTTCAGAGCCCAGTGACACAAACTCAGTCAGTTTAAATCTCAACTTCAATTTGAACTCTCTTCTTGTGTTTAATTTAAAATGACATAAACAAGGTTTTTTAGAAGTCATGTGGATTTTTGCAAGCGAAAGATTACCATGTTGAAGCTCAATTTAGCTTTTTGTCCATTTCCCAGGTCACCACAGGGAATCGTACCAAGCACTATGTGTCCTATCGCCGCACCGAGTTCGTCCAAATGAGGTTCCCGAAGTACTCCTTGCCAAAGGTAAAACACAACAGCACTGCTTATATCATTTAAGACTAAACTTTAGGAATTTGCCAATGCATCATGTTGATGCTAATGTAAATATACTTTGCAAATCCTGGTATTTTTAAATACAACATCACTCAAACTACGAAAATGTATTAGTACCTGTTTTGTTGCTTAGTTAGAACATTAAATATAATATCTATAAAAAATGATTACATAATATGTTGAATATTTGCAGAAATCACCAGTGAAAATATCCCTCAATGTGCCACCATTGACACACTACCGTTAAGCAGAACCGCTGTCAATAAAAATTGTAAGACACTATGTTTAAAAGATAAACTAGGAGCTGCCAGAGAAAGTGTTGCTAGAAATTTAACAGAATGATATGCCATGTCACAGTAGATTTCTGGATGGAGGTTGCAGATCTCTACAAACATTCGTACTCAAAGCCAATACGCATGTGAGCACTTAAACTTTACCAACTTTCTTGACCTTTACATGTTCCCCATAAGCGAATACATTTGAATAGAAGTGCATTTTCCTCCACTCTAGAGATTAAGCTGCAAAATTACAACCCTCTTACACTATGTTCTACTTCTTCTATGTGCCTGTACCCAAATTAGTCCTGGTACTGGGCTGATAAACGATAGCTCCCATAAAATGTTCACAACTAAGCATTGAACCAGACACATCCCATGTCACCGACATAGATGGTAAACGAGCTCCACTCCAATTCAAGACAAGGACCCTTTGCTGTCAGTGTCAGCGGCACAGGGGGCCGCTTTAGCGAAACACCAGCGTGAGTGCTATTGAACTGCGCTGATTGAATACCAGAGAGACCTCTCGTGTATTTTTCAGCCTTGAACTAAGAAATGAAAACCTTTAAGACAATCACAGCCATTGGCTCTCTGTTAGAGGGGACAGTGTGGTGTTTGTTTTCTATCGAACACATACACACACACAAACACTCACACACACACTCGCTTTCTATCCAGGAAATGTTAAGAATTGCGTTTGTTGAACTCCAGCCCACCACTTACAGAGATCGTATGCCTCAATGGCTTGACTACCTCAGTTACAGTACTCCCTGATCCTAAATGAAGGTGAAATGGATTGAATTACACACAGCACATATACATAGACACACATACACATTCACTCTCCTTCCAACAAGACTAGAAGATGGGTATCAATTTGATTAAGTGTGGCAGGAAGTTTGTGTATGAGCGTGTGTGTAAGTGTGTGTCTAGTTAAAGTATGCCCTTGTTGCTCTCTCCCTCCCTCGCTTGTCCCCCTCTCACCCTACATGTGTCCTCTTACTTGGGTGAGCAGATAGGTCATATTTTCGAAGATTTTAGGTCGAGTGACACAGATAGAGAGGAAAAGAGGGATGGAAAGGAGGAGGGGTGTGTGTGTGTGTGTGTGTGTGTGTGTGTGTGTGTGTGTGTGTGTGTGTGTGTGTGTGTGTGTGTGTGTGTGAGAGAGAGAGAGAGAGAGAGAGAGAGAGAGCGAGAGGGAATGTTTCAAGCACCATGTTCTTCCACTGTGAATAATTGAAAGGCTTGAGGATGAAAAATGCAAAGGCCATCAGAGAAAGCAGTTTGGCTCTGTCCTGGGAGACCTAACCCTAGTCATGGATTAACCACACACGCACACACACACACACACACACACACACACTCACACACTAATGCACTGACACATGCATACCGCTTACTGGGCTTTGAATTCACAGGTAATAATTGTCCCTTTTTGCTCTGCTTCCATCTGGTCTGTTGCTGTGTGTCACCCAGGATGTAAATACCTTCCTGTCTTTTTAACACTTTATTTAACCAAGTAACACCACAGTAGAAATGCAAGTACTTATTGCAGAAGTGATAGTTATTTTAAGATAGAGACACAGTTTAGTTTAGAATGGTGTCAGGAAATTAAAATCCTCAGTTGACTTGGTGGGCTGCACACCCACAGTTTTCCATGCAAGTCCACATGCTGCCACTGCCGTGATGTGGGTAATCACCAGGAGACAAATGTCAACATGTTGAGATATGCAAAGTAAGACAATATTCCTGCTCCACATGACGTTTTCATTGTGTTTTCTCATCCCTGTGATCATAGTCCTATGTATCCCCTGTCATCAAACTGACCTCTGTCGGCTTTGGAGGCTGTGGTCAGTCCCAGCGCGATATCAAGCTTTGTTCACTCTCAAGCTGTCATACCTGGTTGAGATGAACCGGGTTGCCCACAATGACACCCTCCAGGCAAACTCCTGCCAGCTAATAGGGCCACTTAGCTCCATGGCTAACTGAGTCATGAACTAATTAGCTCAGAGTAACTTTCTACAGCCAAAGATAGCTAGCAAAGATCACCAGTTGTTGGTTGATCTGGTGACATGCAGGTCTGTCTGTTTTTGGAGATACCTTCAAATTATGGCCATATTTTACAAATTATATCTTAAACATATGCCAACTATACAAAAATGTGTATCACATCTTGGGGACCATACCTTAATCACTTATTCTAACAGTTTGACTAATTTGATGTTCGAAAGGGGTATCAATTCTCAAGGCTACATAATGCAGCTGGTATTTATTGGACTTAAATGCGTGAAACTGTTGAGTTTGGAAATGCATCTTTTCCTAAGGAAACTTTGTGTCCTTAATGTAGTAATGTGCTTTGTGGCTACTCTGTATATTTGATATCTAATAGGGGTCCACCCTCTGTTGTTCTTACTGAGGATTGTTCTTATCCACATCAAGTATCTCAGGTTATATTATATTGGTTAAAGATTTTAAAGCCCTTTGAGGCACTCTTCCTTTTTCACTTTCAGTTACATTAGAAAGCCCAGAATTGAGGTCAACTTCAGACTGAGTGCAAGGCTCTGTCCAGGTAGCAGTTCATAGCAGTGCTGAACCAGCATCAAACTAAAAAGAGAACTGATACGAATGATTTGTCCTCTCACTGATTCACAGCAACCGATCAGATCAACAATCAAAAGTAGTTTGTGACCACTGAAAACAAATATCTCAGTGTTAAAATGACAGCTTTGACAAGAGGGCAATGTGGAATTATGCCTTTAATTAATAGGAAGATCGATCAGTGAATGAGTTCTTTATAAAAGGTAAAAATGTGTGAGCTGACTGTATCAAAGACCTCTTTACAGAATTCAGTGTGAATAATGTCCAAGGGGTACGATGAGGATTTAAATGATTGATGGGATTTGTTAGAGTGTCAAACAAAATGAGCTCACCGCTGCTGTGCGAGGGTAAGCACACTCAAGAGGCTATTATGTCACAGCTGACTGCTGGGGGAAATCTGAATTCAGATGTTTTGCATTTTTTTTATGAAATGAGCAAGACACTCCTGACACCATGCTGTACCAAGTCACAGTAATGTTGCAGGAAGATGGGTGCAATTATGTAGTTTAGTACATATAAAAGAACACCTGAAATTACTTTATGTAACCTGCCATCAGCAGTATGAGAAATGACACGTGCAAGGCTCCTTCTTATAATATAGTACCTGCCTTACGTCAAGAAGGTATAACAGTTTTGGCATGCTGCATTTCACCATCATGAAAGCACAGGCACGTAAACAGCTGGAGCAAGCTTGGAGTTAGTCCCACAGTGTAGATGGATGTAGTCCAAACAGGCTCACTGAACTGTCCTTCAGATGGATGACCAATAAAGAGAAGCAGACATTCAGCGGTGGGGAGTTGACAAATTCAGCCACACTATACAGGCTAGTAGGCCAGAAACAATGGAATGCATCCATGATTGTTTAGAAATCTTTTACATTTCAGGAACTTGGAAATAACTCCAGCGCCAAGAATGAGATGGAGCTAGAATGTGGCCTACAGAATAGCAACAGGTTTCCAATTTTGGAAAGTGACATTATAGTGGAGCTGTTAAGCTCAATAATCTTGCTCTTTGTGAAAGAAGTATGAAACTTTCAGGGTTTGTTCTTGATGGTCGAAGCTTTAATTTAAGATGTGGAGGCATTCTCAATTTGACTTCTGAGGTCAGCTAGAGGTCATTGACCCCTGTGATATGTCATTTTCATGCACAAAATTGCAAATGTGTGTATCTTAGGATCTAAATGTGATAGAAATATAAACCAAATATGTATTTCTAAGCTTCTGGGCATGAGACATCACCATGAAACTTTCTCAGAAAGCTTAGAAAAAAATGTATTGCGCGTTTTTTGTATTTTAATGTTTAAATGTGCAAATGAGGCCTTATCACATAAAAAATGCGCCAATTTGCATACATTTTAAAAAACGAAATCAGATTGTGTAATAAAGCCAGGCTCAAAATATTTTTTTCATTTTGTTGTCATATTAGATGGGAAAATGATTACAGAGGGGTTTATGGACATCTACTTCTGTTATCCTGTAAATCAGAATATACTGTCAAAAGCCATAGTTTTTAGAAATAATCGTTTTCCATGATAAAATCAGGGTTTTCGTGTAAATGAGAGGCCAAACTACGTGGAAATATCTGCATTTTCCCTTCGTGTAAACAGGATCTTATTTTCCCACAGTTCTGCGGTAAAGGGTGTGGCGAGGGTGTGGTTTTAGAAGTTCCGGCACTTGGGAAACTAAGGTTGTGTGCTGATCTCTCTCTCTCTCTCTCTCACTTTCGCCTTTGACTGTCCAACAGTACAGAACAATAAACAGCAGACTAGTAGTACCTCACTGGTGTCCAACTGACACAAAGCACAAAGATCCCAATTCATTTGTGATTGGGTTTCTTGGGCATAGGACATTTGTCTAAATCTACTAGCACATGGCGTTTAGCCATGATGAGTACCTCAACACTACGGGCTACAACACACACCTCACACTCTAGCTAACCCTAACACACAACCTATCACACCCGTAACACAGCTGACACACTGCTCACACATGGGTAACACTCCAAGAAAGATAGAATAGCAGATGATTTTTAGTTGAGGTTAGCAAATGTATTTTAAATGGACTTCAAGAAAAGATTCAATGGCATAATTATACTACTGAGTCTGCTGTTTACAGGCTACAACACACACCTCACACTCTAGCCCTAAGACACGTAACATACATACTGTGGAAAAATAATATCCCATTTACACGAAGGGAAAACGGAGATATTTCTACATGGTTTGGCCTCTCATTTACACAAAAACCCAGATTTTATCACGGAAAATGATTATTTCTAAAAACTACGGCTATTGACAGTATATTCTGATTTACAGGATAACAGAAGTAGATGTCCATAAACCCCTCTGTAATTATTTTCCCATCTAATATGACAACAAAATAATAAAAAAAATTTGCCTAGCTTTATTACACTTGTTGTTTTAAATGTATGCAAATTAGCGCATTTTTAACGAGATAAGGCCTCATTTGCAACAATAAAATACAAAAAACTTGCAATACATTTTTTTCTAAGCTTAACATGAGTAATCAACTGAGAAAGTTTCATGGTGATATCTATCATTTAATTTTTTTACCCTATTCACCTATAGTGTCTCGCCTTAAGCCACTCACATTCCTAGTAACCTTTACTGCACTTAATGATGTTGACCTCTTAGAGTGCTATCAATGGCATAAATGAGTTCCTCATGCCCAGAAGCTGAGAAATACATATTTGGTTTACATTTCTATCACATTTAGATCCTAAGATGCACACATTTACAATTTTGTGCATAAAAATGACATATTACAGAGGTCAATGACCTCTAGCTGACCTCAGAGGTCAAACTAAGAATGCCTCCACATCTTGAATCAAAGCTTAGGTCATCAAGAACAAACCCTGAAAGTTTCATGCTTCTTTCACAAAAAGCAAGATTGTCCATATTTTGAGAGCTTAACAGCCCCACTATTATGATTTAGGGTAGATGAGCATCCCGAAATGGAAGTATAAGGTGCACCACATACATACCAACCCTCCTGATTTCCTAGGAGAATATAATTTTTCATTGCTTTTTCCTGGTTCTTGATCATGTTCTGAGCTGACAGTGAGCAGGGATACATCTGGATGACGCAAGGAGATGCTTGATTATTTAAAAGATATCTATGTACTGAGCTGTAGAGATGCTAGAGATTAGCATTCTAACCAGCCAACCTCAGCTGTAGTTTCAGCTGGGAGATAGTGTTATATGCCAGTGGCGAGTGTACTATGTAATGAAAGTGTAAAACAAACTCACAAAATGTTTGCTCGCATGATGAATCTCATAATCCCCATGAATTTCATTATCATGAATCAGTGTGGCAGTCTTAAAGACCAAGAGCCATACAGGGTTAGAGTAGTAAAATCAACTCTATATAAAGGCAGTGATGTTGATAGGTTTTCAATGTAGTGAGTCCCCGGGACCCACCGGTGTTGAGTTGAGTGGGTCCCTGAGAAATTCAATGGGTCCCGACTCCCCCCTAAATTTTATTGAGTGTTAAACTCCTTTGATGGTGGTATGATATGGTTATAATAAACAGATATATTCATGTATGTTCAAAATGTTTCTGAAATTAAACAAATAAAATTCCAAATCTGAAAAGTTTATTGCAAAACAACTGTCACAGTGGCATGACATACGACATTCAAATCAAACAGCATTTTTGTAGCAACATAAATAGCACCAAAATAAATTACAAAAATTCAAATAGTCTGCTGACTATAGCAATAGGTTTTATCTTTTTCTTTGGTGGCATTTTTGCGTTCTCCTTTTCCTGCTTACTAGAGAAAAAACGGGATCTCGTTGGAAGCGCGATGTATGCGCAGATGCTGTTGGGGCATAACAAAATGGCAGCTGCCATTCAATGTAGTTTTCATCACCACCACCGGATTATATATTATTTATTTCATTCCAGCACGTCCCCTAAACATTAAAACATAATCGACACGAATGAGCACAGCATCAAGCAGTGGAAACATGGGTTTATTTACTATGAAGTTTGTATTTTTAATTGTTGAAATCAGAGGTGTAGCAAGCTTTTTAAAAGTGCGGAGGATGGATGTGGTGGTGGTGGTGGTGTTTTTTTAAAACAATTTTGGGTTGGGGGGTGATGATAAATGACACTTAAATATTAAATCTGTGTCTATAATAACCACACCCTGACATGTAAATGTGACATCTGTCTTGATTTGTTTATTTATAATATAATATAATATTTATAATTGAAGCCTACTGCAACTGTACTTTTTTTTTTTTACCATTAAATGTTATTTTATACATTATCATATTTTATAATGTTCTGTCATGGACTATGTCACTTCACTGCTAACAGAAAAGAGAGCTGCTCACTGCCAGTTGCAGCTTCTTATCTTGATATGCAGTCTTTGTTAATTTTTTTGTCATGATTGTTATTATTAGTACTTTGATTATCAAAAATCACAGTTACATGTCAGGATGTGGTTATTATAGACAGATTAAATATTTAACTGTCATATGTCATCACAGTAACAGCGTTACATACATTAGCAGCTGTAAACACATAAAAACATTATAAAACACATCATGTGGTTTGGTGTCGACCTGTATACTGAACGTATCAGGAGTAATCAACTTTTATAATCATCAGAGAACGTTACAGACATTGTTTTTGGTTGCTCTCCGTTTCCAGAGAATTCACAGAGAAGCTGGAGAAGTTTGTGACATTTTCATCCCGGATTTTTGTGAGGAGGGAATTAAGCGCCTGTCCCAAATAAACGCCTGTTCTGTTAAGTGGTTGAGACAAATACACGCCCGGCTATTATTTGGTATTTTACGGTAGTTCCCGCATCATCAGCACGAGCTGAACAATAAATCTAACTTAGCAAGAGAGGCGGGACTTAAGGCAGAACAGCCAATCATCAGCCGGTCAGTCCCAAAGCCGGTGTCATGTTTGAAGCGGCAACAGGAGAGGGAGGGGGAGAGGAGGCAGCTGCAGCGAGTGCAGACTTAGAGCAGTTGGAGAAAGTGACTCCGGCCGCAGTAAGGCATTTGTGCAAAACTGCAGAAAAACTGCAGGAAAACTGTGGGTGTTGAACCCTCTCACCGAGAAAAGTGTGGGTGTTAAAACACACACATCCCCCACGGGTGTGACGCCCCTGGTTGAAATGAAATCAGCGGTGACAGGCTAGTTGTTTTGGTAGCGGCTAAATTAGCATGTCGCGATACTTTGTACAGGGGATCACGTCTGCGCTGAGCAGATGCGCAGAGGGTTGAAACAGAGCTTGTCCGGTCTGCTAACAACAAGGTTTCATTCGCCAGTTACTGTGATTAAACATGAGTTGTTTAATGTTCACAGTGTATCGTTTTTCATGGGAAAAATGAGGTGCGTCCCCGGGACGCATGGATAGTGAGTTTAGTGCGTCCTTTCAGATTTTAATGCGTCAGGGACGCAGGACGCGTACCTAGCAACATCACTGTAAAGGTTCTCATTCATCCAGGTCATGGTAAATCTAAGAACTCTCATCCAAGAGGTGTCTCCAGTTCTAACTAACTGGACAGGAGTTGCCAACTCCTTTCCAGTTGGAGAGGAGTTGACAGGCTTTCAAACTCTGTGTGGGTCCCCAACTCCTCTCCAGTTAGTTGCTGAGTATGACAGCAGCAGGAAGGAAGGACCTGCGATACATCTCTTTCAAATGCTTAGGGTGTATCAGTCTGTTGTTGAAGGAGCTGCCCAGTGCTGTGAAAACAACTTGTTTTTGTGATTAAATGTTTTTATTCGAACAAGAATACAAGTTACAACCAAAAAAACATGACTCATTAATGAACAATAAAGACAGAACAATAGCACGGATTGGTCAGATGCCCGGATTGGTCAGATGCCTTCATGTCTCGTTCTGTCCCTCCCTCCCCCGCGCGTGCACACGTTACGTTTCACTGATGCCGGAAATATTCAGTACACTCCTCTACAGAAATACGGAGTTGCAGGAGAAGACGTTCATTTGGTTACAATGGCAGAGAAAATGCAGCCAGCGTTACTTGTAATAGCTCACCCCGCTAAAAAGGCAAGGAAAAGAAAGCCTGAGGCAGAAAAGGCTGCAACGAAAAAGGCTCTGGATAAAGAAAGAAGTCGGACCGAGTCAACATCGGTGCGGCATTTGAGCGGTGGAGACAACTGGGGCATGTGAAGGGCTTGAAAAGTGATGCAGAGGTTGCTCTCTTTCTGTTGAACAGGTAATTATGTGTTTTGTTTCAGGGGGATTTGTTATTTTCATGAAATATATGAGGTTTGCCAACTTGGCTAAGTTTGTAGCTCGTATTAGCCCAATGCTAACGTTAGCTTCTTTGTGTGTTGTTTTAGCAATGAGAATGGCTAATGAGTCAGCCCAATTTCCACTTTATAGGGGTCCGCTGCGTTGTGGCTCCGATCCAGTTTTGCTCCGCCTTCCGGCAATCCCCACCGGTTGCGGTTTGAGTCCACAACGGCGCAGTACGGGAGACAGCTGGCCTCATGATGTGTGCTGGTGTCAACACGGAGTGTTTTATTTTGAAAAGTAACCGGATGTAGTTTGTTATCTTGGTGCTTGACTTTCTGTCTGCTCTGTGCTAAATTCACCTGAATTGCTGCATCTTGCTCCGGCATCTCCTTCTCCCTGCTGAGTCCAACTGCCAGATGCGTGTTCAAGTTTGTGGGGGAGTGGCTTTGGACGGAGCACTGACGGGATGGGGAAGGGGGTGGAACTTAGAGGAGGTGCCACTTTCAAATCTTGCTAGCTCTCCAGGATTGTAGACCCTAGCTTTAAGCATATAATCATAAGTTGAGCCACAATATCAAACAATATCTTTCGTTGAATTAGCATTAACTTGCTTTAGCTTCAGAATCATTTTAATGCTAGAACTATGATATACAGGCAAATTAGCACTGCATGCTTCCGCTAGCTAGCATGTTTCTAACCGTGTTACACATCCAGTCTCTTTACCCCATAACAGTTGGATACAGCACAAAATACAGGCATACACATCATATTCACCTCTTGCAGGTCACACAGAAGTTTATATCAGGACCACGAGTAGTCGACCTCCACGATAAAATTTAAATGCTCCCCACAACACGATGCCTCCATCTTAGCTCTCTGGTCGATAGCATCTCTGTCTCTCCTGTCGCATGCTCAATAAAAACATCAAGCTAACCTGCGCCACTAGTCCTGCCTCTTACACAGTGAATTTACTCTGATTGGCTCGTGAGTTAGATAACAACCAAAGACAACACAGGAAGGAAATGATTGATATAAAACAGGTAACAAGTTAGATTACACATGAGTCTACTCTGTAAATGGTCTAATTTATTAAACTACATATTTGATTTATTTTTATCCAGCACATATTTTAACCATTAGTTTTTAATATTATGAACTTCCTCTTTTAAATATCATAAACTTTTAATACAACATTTTATTGTACTTTGAATGAATTTTATGCACTGTAACCTAAATGATTTTATACACAGCTACATATCTAAAAGGGGCTTGTGAGACTGGAGGACAATTCCACATCAAATGCAAAAAAGTGCCAGAGGCCTTCATAGAACATAGGCTGCACAAGGGATCAGTTATCAGTTATCAGTTATATAGTTTGCGAGGGGTCAAATATGTGTGTATGCGTACATAACAAAAATATAAATGCAACACTTTTGTTTTTGCTCCCATTTTTAATGAGCTGAACTCAAAGATCTAAAACATTTTCTATATACACAAAAGAACCATTTCTCTCAAGTATTGTTCACAAATCTGTCTAAATCTGTGTTAGTTAGTTCTCTTTGCCAAGATAATCCTTCCCACCTCACAGGTGTGGAATATCAAGATGCTGATTAGACGGCATGATTATTGCACAGGTGTGCCTAAGGCTGGCCACAATAAAAGGCCACTCTGAAATGTGCAGTTTTGCTTTATTAGGGGCTCTTGGGGGGGGGGGGGTCAGAAAACCAGTCAGTATTTTCCTGCCTCTGTGTTTTTTTCCACACATGTCCACAGTACTTCTAGTCACAAAATAAGCCTCCAGTCTGAAGCAGGTCACTTTGAGTGCAGCGTCTCTTCCCTGTGCTGGGTTTGCAAGGAGAAGTTTACCTTCAAATACCACTTCAGCTCATGAGACTAGCACAGGGAGAAGCCTTCATGTGTGGATTACATGCCAGCAGGACCACTACTGGACATAACTGTGATGACTGGGAAGATGGAGCAAGTGCATCTGCCACACTGGATAGATCACGACTCCACAATGTCAGACATGTTGCAGTCCTACATGTGGATACTTCTGGAGAATTTGTGGAAAAAGTGTCTCAAGTGACATCATCCCACCTCAAGTTATGCCAGCCAGCTTTCTCTCCAGTGGGGGTCATGATCCGGGTGAAACTGGGCTTCCAAGTCAAGGTTCACTATGAGGCGATAATATATTACTTTGAGGTGTTCCTCAGAAATGCAGACGGTGAGTTCAACCTGAGACTTGAAAGTGAGGGAAAGAAAAATAGCAGAAAGAACACAGTCTGGACCAGCACTATGGGAAAAGGGTACTACAAGAGTCAACGTTTGATCATGAACAAACCTCAGGTCAGCATTTCGTGGATCGCCATCGGACAGATCTGATTGACAGAGTGAGCGACACAGGAACTATCCTGGATAAACTCTTGGAAAGCAGTCTGATCTCACAGGAGACATATGATGACATGAGATCTATAAAAAACAGACATGACCAGATGAGGGAAATTCTCACGCTATTGACAAAGGTCGGCACAAGAGGTAAAGATGCTCTCTATGAAATCCTTCAAAGGATGAAGAGTATGAAGCCTCTCATCTCTGAGCTTGAGGGATCTGGATAATGGAGTGAATCATAAAAGTGAAACACTGTTGATTTGAACACAACATCAACATTTGACACTGAGATGAGAGGACAGCAGGAGGCTGACTGTACACTCTAACATTTTATTCCATCTTTAACTCTATAGAGGCTCCATTGAATATGAACAAATGTGGTCTAATCACCACAGAAAGGTGGTAGAGCGGCTTGGCTTATGTTCGGAGGGTTGGCAGTTCAATCCCCGCCCCTGCCAAATGTGCAATGGTCGTCGTTTCCTTGGGCAAGACACCTTGCCTCGTGTGAATGAGTATTACTGCTGTATGTTTGAGGTGGTGGTCGGAGGGGCAGTAGGCGCTGAATGGCAGCCACGCTTCCGTCAGTCTGCTACTGTCGTAGTTTACCACCACCAGTATGACTGTGTGGGAATGAACCAGGGGTGCACTGGGACAAAAATTTTGCCCTGGACTTTTTGGTCCAGACCACAGCCCACTACAATCCGCACGCAGATATTGTGCCAACTCGCCCCATTGATGTACATACAAACACACACAACACAATAAATGATAACTACACAGTGTGTTGCTCACTTGCTCAAGGGTGTCTGGGTTGGGACGAGTCAAATAATCTATGGGTTGGCTCACTGGGCTGCTTGGGGTCCCTGGTGAGATCATCTCCACAGGAGATGATGTACTGGGCCTGCCACCTATCACAAACTTGGACATGAAAAGTAGAGGAATAGTGTGGAATAGGTTAAGTTTGAACAAGATTACATGCACATAATGAGTCTGCATGCAATCAGAACTTTGGCTAGTTGGCTAAAGTATGGAAAACAATAGTATAATGATCTAAAAAATGGACAAACACTAATTTTATTTTAGAAAGATAGTACAGCTCAACATAATGTATAGACAATGAAGCATGACATAAGAGGAAATACTTGTAATTTGTGTACTGCATCATGAGTAATATGTATGCAGATGTTTTATTGTAACAGTAGTTAATCAGTGTTTTATTAATTTTAACTGTATAATGTTAAACTGTTGAAAGGACAATAAACCATAAACACTGACTGAAAAAAATATGCAAAGCATACATATTTGTTAAGTTTTTAGCTCAACGTCCATCATGACCAAATTGGAGCGTGGGCACGAAGAAAGTTGCATGTAGGCACTTTAAACACTTTAACTCTGGTGACCTGATTTGGGGGATGTCATTATAGGTAGAAAGGATCAAAATGTGAAAATAGCAGATCTACATGCTCAAAACACACCACATTGCAACATGTGAGTTGTAAGCTTGTAGATCTGTAATTTGGTGTGGTATCCTTTAATGAAAGTATGAAATAGGGCTTAAGTGGTTAATAAAAGCAACTAATCAATTAATCAGGATAGTATATGAATATGGTTATTGTTTTCCAATACTTTAGATAACTAGATTTAGTTGTAACACATCACATCATCCAGAGTTTGCTATTTATTATGTCAAGTAAAGTTCATAGACAGTTAAGCAACCGTTCTGAACCATTTATTTTAATGAATGTTTATCCCCACCATTCTAGAAGGCACATACCTGCTTACCACGGTATCACTGCCTCCTTCACATGGTGGAGAGTCTTCCTCAACACTTTCAGCCTCCTCCTGCACCATAAGGGAAGTGGTAATGGGAGCCTCACTCTCTTCAGACTCACTGTCAGACTCACGTGAAGGACCCGCTGCTGAAGCTTGCAGCATCGGTGCTGCTAGCCCCGGCCAGGCCGGCCCCAGCAGCAGAGATCTGCGTAATTGTTTTACTTTTAGCAGCCTGTGCTGCTAGAGCTTTTCTTTTCCTTTCCCTCAATCTTTCCGCACCGCCTTTGTATTTTTTACTCTCCTTCTCCATTTTTGTTTATCGTGTGCTGGTGTGGTGTTTTTTTTTTTTTCTCTCGCTCTCTCTCTCATTATCGACTCCTCATCATTAAAAGTGATTGGACGAGGGGGGGGTCTAGAACATGCGTGGGGACTCCTGGGCCTCTGTAGCCTCTCATAGGGCCATTGGGCCAGGTATTCTTTAGACAGACAAGCCACTGGGCCAATCACATCTCTGCTGTGTCTGCAGCTGAGTACTGTGGGCCAAGCCGATGCATGTCTCTCTCCCCGGGCTGGGAGAGTTATCATAGTTACCAAGGCAAGGCGAGGCATGGCAAAAAAAAAAGAAGTTAAATAAATTAATAAAAATAAAATAAAAAACGGCCGTCCATCAGCCCATTAGTGACCGGCCCACCGGGAAAAGTCCTGGTACTCCCGATGGCCAATCCACCCCTGGAATGAACCCTGGAACACTGTCAGGCACTTTGAGTGTCTAGCGCCATATAAATCCAATCCATTATTATAAGTCTCTTGTCACATTTCTCCATGCTCTTCTCCATCCCTGCATGCATATCCTCTATGTCCGGTATCCTCTGTTCTGTCCTCTCTAATTCTTTCTTGAATGTTAGCCACCGAGTCTTTTAACTCTTTTGTTGTCTCTTTAATCGCAACCACATCCCCCGCCACCACCTGTAGAGTAGTGCTCATCTTTCGTCTTTCCTTGAACATATTTTCATCGATATTCCTTCCAGTGCTAGAATCTCTTAGTTCAGATTTATTTAGCGGAGGGTTACTCTCTGGTTTTGTCGCAGGTGAGGCGCTCTCAGGCAGTGGGCTGCGTTTCGTAGCTAGCTTGCTTCTCGTGGACGCACTTTTGAAAAAGTTTGCTTTGCTATTGTTTGCCATTTTGCCGAGAAGTTGAAAATTGTTGGTTGGCTCCTGACAATAACACTACTTAAGTGGAGGCAACTAATGTAAGTATGTTCCAAAACGAAGTGTATGTTGACTAATTTATGTAATTAGTTGATGGTTGTCAGGAGCTCTCCTGGTGTGCCGCAATCTTTACCAACGGTCCCACGTGACTCCATTCCAAATATTCTTGGATTATAACATCAAGGCGGGTCACCTAAGGTAATAAAATCTTTTGTGCATAAATAATATCAATAATATATATATATTAGCTATATATATATAGCAGAAACTTAACTTTCAGGGGTGCGCTTTGGACCACACACATTTGGATCGTTACCCTGAAACTCATTTCGCATGATTTCACAGTACCTGCAATACAGAGCCCCTTTGACTGTTTCTTCACCCACAGTTACTCCATTTTCCTCTAATCTTTTAAATCCACCAACATCTCTGAAAAAACTTGAGCACTTCTGAGTTGTTTTAGGTCATTCCCTACACACAATAAGACAAGGGACATGTGACCAGTGTTGGACCACACATGAGCAGATACATTTGCCACAGAAAGATAAACTACAACAACTTTGTGTTTTTTTCTTTGCAGAGCCGAGGAGATTGACAATTTCAAAAGCATCCTTGTACAGAATTAGCTTCAGGCATCCTGGATTTTTCAATTAAGAACTGGTTGGACTTAGTTCTGTCCATCCCTCAGCAAAAAGTAGTATACTTGAAGTTCATTTTATTAAGTATGTTTGAGTATAAGTATAGCAAGTATACTATCGACCATGTACTTGTAGCATACTAGAAAGTATAGTAATTTAATACTTCTGACTGAATTGGAACATTTTAAGTTTATAAAAGTATGCTTTAAGTATACTTTATAAGGTCATTTTAAGTTTACAGAAGTACACTTTCAAGTAAACAACAAGTACACTCATCTATATACTACTATTGTACTAAGTATATACTTCTAGTCCACATTTTAGTAACATGTAAGTTTATAACAGGGGTAAGACCTCCAAGCAAATATGTGTAGTGAAAAACATTTTTATTCTGCTAAATAAAATGTATGCACAAGTCAGTGACTTGACCTTAATCTGTACTTAAATCAAGATATACTAAGTATTAGTACTTGTAATTTGGCAAACTCTAGCAAGGGACTTACCATTTATTACCACACACACCCACAGCTTAACAGACAGGAAGTCTCTCCCTTAAAACACCCCTTCACTCACAGTACCAACATTTCTATCATCTTTGTTAACTCAACACAATTTAACCCTTGTGCCCTCCTCTGGCATTTTTGTACATTTTTCTCAACTTTTTCTTTTTTGATTTAGCTATAATTTTGGCTGTGTTCCAGCTTGTGGCATGGATTTTTGCAGGAACTCTTCTTTTTAGTCAAACTTTTGAAATCCAGTGTCTTTTACTGTTACATGTCTTTTATTTTCCTGTAATGCATTTTGCACCCTCTAACCACCTTCGTGACAAAAATGTACATGGACAAAATATGCCATAAAATCCTCATACATCAATATTTTTTTCTGCTTTTTTTTTGCTTGAATGCCTTAATCAACTTTTTCCCTTATCAAAATGATCAAATATTCAATAATTTTCAGGATTTTAACCCTTTAAATGCCAGTTTTATTATTTGAATTACTAATTATTTATTTAAAAAAAACACAAAAAAATTATTATTTTCCATAAATAAGTAGTAGGCTGATGGGGCTTTAGTGGTGATTAGAGTCTTTGATATATCAAAGATTAGTAACAAAATTGATTTGATTGCATTAGTATATTTTATGTAGTAACAGATACTCTCTCTAACCACCTTCGTGGCCAAAAATGCCCCATTGACTTCCGTTTCCTGGACATATGAGCAGTAAATGATAATTTCACAGTGAACGTATTTTTACAACCGGTCACTGGACATGCCACAGGTCACACCTCCAGCAGAGGATCTTTTTAAATGTTAAAAAAGATCTTTCACGGTATGAAATTGGTGCTCACACAGGGAATTGACACATTTTAAATCCGTAAAACGGCACTCGTAGTAACAGAGGGTATGGGTACATTGTGAACCCAATAGAAATGTGCTTTAAAAGTCCCATATAAAGCTCATTTGTGCTTCTTGAAATGGTTTCTTGATGTGTAAATGGAACGTTAGAAACATGCTTTGGTCGAAAACAGCTGAAGGATTGCACACAGCAGGGTTCTCTCAACACCAGATTCACAGCCCTGCTCTAGGTGGCCAGTTTGAGAGCCTTTCCCCTTAAATGCTTATGAGCTACTGCGTGTGCTGCCCAAAGACAGTATTTGCACCACCCACGTCTTCTTGCATTGTGGAAGACATGAGGGCGAAATCGTGTGACCATGGCAACGGTTGAGTTTGTGGGAGAAATGCCTGCCGGTCAACAAACTGCAGTGGAACTGTACATGTTTAAGCCAGGATCCGACCCAGAACAAGAAGAGGCTCCAGAAGGTAGTAAGCAGCAGTATTTGTTAAGTTCATTACCTTGACATTACTTTTGTGTTACTGCATAGACTAACGAAAGTTTTACAGGCTTAGTGGCCATCTCCCCCATGTTGTTACAGATAACATCCCCCTTCTCCTGCCTCGATTGTTTACACAATAAAGCTTGGCTGGCATTTACTAGTGTTCAGTTGCAGTAACGCGGATGCAATTTAGCAATTGCCACTACTAGAGAAAAGTGTAACCCCATATTATTATTATTATTTTTTTTTATTTAACTTTATGTAGCCAGGTAAGTCAATTGAGAACCTGTTCTTATTTCCAATTGTTATGAACTCCCCTGGGAGATGTGAAGCAGGTGAAGTGTGAGGGCCGGGTGAGGTCAAGGTAGACTGATCCACAAATACACAACACAGAAACATGTCACGAGATGGGAGGTAGCTCACTGAACCCCGTGAGTGGGTGGAGTTGAGGAATCAGTATCACCTGGTCTGGGGGGAGGCGGAGATTGAAGACAACTTCTGGGGTTTCAAGAAGAGGAGAGAGAGAGAGACAGGGCGACACACACACCCACACACCGCACCGGAGTCACACACCAAATGAACTAAGAACCAAGTGCCGAATCAAGCGAGCTGGCCGGCTGTGGAGCTGCTGTGGCCGTATAGCGACAGGGACGCCCTGAGCTACGGCCTCGCCGAGTCCGGTCGTGCTGGGTCATACCGGGCCCAGAAGCGGTACAGAAGGAGCGGGTAAGTGAAGCAACTCCCATGCTCAGTTAGTTACACACACCTAGACAGGTACACAAACTCATGTTCTGTACATACACCTAAGAGAGAGATAACCACAGGAGCAAGCGGGAGGTTTAAATCAGGTCAGGCATAGTTTGATAATGTTAAACGATCAACCCATGTTTCATGCTGTACTGTTGCAGTCCCGTTTGTCCACGTGTGTTACAGCAATGATGACCTGTAATTAGCTACTGCCAGCAATTTTCAACAACTGTAGTTTTCAATAAGTCACAGTTGCCTCCCATCGCCTCTATCAGCAGTATAACATGACGTGATTGCTTAGCTATCAGTTTCCAATCAATAATAAAAATTCTGCTTAGAAACAGTTGTTCCTGTGGCAAATGTGAACAATTGCCTACAGAACCCGAGAATATATGCTGTTTGGAAATACCACAAGTAAGTGTGAACATTGGGTAAACATGGTTGTCATTTGCAGTCTATCTTGTCTGTAATTTATTGTCACTCACTTAATTTTCGTACTTTCTAAGTTACACAAAGACTATAACAGCTTCCTAAGCCACCGTCATGCATGGAGGACTTGTCTGCCTGAATGTATTTTCACTAAGGAATGTACTGAGCATTTATCAGGCAGACTATGGACTAGGGCTGGGTGATAAAACAATAACGATATCTATTGCGATAGACACGTGATCAATATCAATAGAAAATATATGCGATAGAACTTTCAATAATTTCACTGAACTCCGTTAGAAACAGGTGATCTGCGAGCGTCGAAATACAGTGCGAGGCCCAGTTGATGGGCGAGAGGTTTATGCACGCAACTGTGTTTACTTTCGATCTAAACGAAACTTAATTGTAGACACAGACGTTGAGAAAATGTAGTGCCAAAAGAAAGGGCGGTCTGACAGCAATGTAAAGCGGTGTGAATTTTCTCTATACAACGTACACTTGAACTGATATAGATTTT
>NC_044196.1:24923082-24963082 GCF_900880675.1 Sparus aurata | reverse complement strand
AAAGATAAACAACAAACATTAATTTCAGCCAAACTATTATGCTGAGAGCTTTGAAATGTATATGGTACAGATAGAATAGGACACAGTTCTTCCATACCAAAAATTGCACTTGTACTCCACTAGGTGGTGCTATAATGGATGCCATCGCGTTTTTGCCTGTAACTTGCACATTTTCATTAACACATTTGCAAACCTTATATCCATATGTTCCCTGAATAGAGCTGGGTTTTCTGACATAGGACATGCCCGCTTCTGCTGCACATTTCGTACGCTAAAGCGCCACATATGCAAAACCTACTTTTTCGAACTCCTCCTACAATTTAAGCGCCATCTGCCTGAAACTTTGCAAATGGAATCTCCAGATGTGTCTGATAAAAAGTTATCAAAAGAATTTTGGCACTCCAAAAAAATCTGCTAGTTATAACCAAACAATCTTTTTTGCTAGCTAAAAAACACATATTGTTTCATATTTCGGTCAAACTAAATGCTTTCAACATCAAACTTAAGTCAATTATTCCTGAAGTCATCCAGAGGCTCTGTGCCAAATTTGGTGCAAATTGGAATATAGGTGGCGCTATAATGATGCAATCGCATTTTTGCCTCTAACTTCCACATTTTAAATAAAACATTTGCAAACCTTATATCCATATGTTCCGTAAATAGAGCTGAGTTTTCTGACATAGGACACGCCCACTTCTGCTGCACATTTCGTTCGCTAAATCGCAACATATGCAAAACCTACTTTTTCGAACTCCTCCTTGGGATTTTGTCCACTCGCATGAAACTTGGCATGTACACTCTGCAGCTGGACCTGATCTAAAGTTATCAAAAGAATTTTGCTCGGTCAAAAAATGCGCAAATTATTAACGAACAAATTTCTGTAGCTAGCTATAAAAATGTAAACTGTTTCATATCTCGGTCAAACTACATGCTATTAACACCAAATTTGAGTTCCTTGGTTGCCATGACACTGGGAAGGGATGAGCCGAATTTGGCCACTAGGGGGCGCTAAAAAGATGGGAAGTTTTTATCTCTTGAACGGCTTCAAGTTTTACGAAATTTGGTCAGTATGATGTAGGGCCAATCCTGAGGCCATATCTTGAAGGTGGTCATGACTGGTCAATGTGGGCGTGCCTTATTACAACAAATCCAAATCGGCACACATTCAGCCTTTTGCACTTCCAGTGCACTTCCCATTACAGCGAATACCATGGCTCAGACGTTGGCCTGTGTCTTCACTTTTGCCCAGAGCCCGTCATCCTTTGGGCCTATTTCTGTGGGCTCTGCGGTGCGCGGGGTCCGAGTCGCGTGGGGGGGCTTGGCCCCCGTTCATAACTGCTTGCAGTTCTAGTTTAGTTTTTTTACTTTTACTTCAACCATGTTAACTTCTTTGGGGATAACTCACCAGAACAGATTCAGTAAGGGCTACCTCTTTGGTTTCCAGCCGTCTTTGCCTCATGCACGCACAAGTTTCTTCTTCTTCTCATGTGTTTAATGTGTTTACTACCTATTTCAGGGAGCATTACCGCCACCTACAGAGCTGGATGTAGGACAAGAGATAAGCCAGTGAGGAGAGTGTGTGTGCAGACCCAGGAGGGTGGCAGTTACGTTTGTTTTTCAAAATAAATAAAAAATGATAATTACATAAAATTACTACTTTACTACTCTAATACTTCCTTCACCTCTACTCTAGATTTTCTAAATTAAACTTCAGTGCTCTCCTCTCCTCCCATATGTACTCCATTATCACATGTTGCACAGATTCAGTTTCCCCACACTGTTCACATTTCCCATCTGCATCTGAATAAGGTGGATAAGTGTCAGCCTGTATTGGAACTCCCAATATTTGCCACTGTTCTCACCTTTATCTTCTTTGAGTATTTTTTTAAACATCAATGAAAATGTTCAGAAATATGATATACAGTATTTGATAAATGTTCCTGAAATAAGCATCTGTAAAATAATTAAAATACATTATGTGAGACAGCCATCAAGATGTTTTTTTTTTTTTATCAAATATAGAACTGTCACACAGTATTACAGTCATTTCCACCATATCTTGTGTAGCCTACTTGCACTCCTGGTACAGACTATTACAGTCTGTAATACTTATTCTAAACTGCATATAGTAATTTATAGGCTATTACTTTTTAATATAGGCTATTTTATGACCATTGTTACTGCTACAATACAAGAGGTGTTCCCGAACAAAATTTTGTTGTAGCCACTTGTTGCAATGACAATAAAGCTTCTTATATCACTGTTTTTTAAGGTTTTTGAACTACTCACGTTAGCTGCTGCATCTCCTGCGTGTTGCCGTCATGCCAGACAAAAAGTGTCGATCCCTCAGGTTGCACTCGGGGATCAACACTTTTTGTCTGCCATGACGGCGACGCGCAGGAGATGCGCAGGAGATGCAGCAGCTAACGTGCGTAGTTCAAAAAACTTATTTTTCATAAACTCTGTGTACACACACAATGTTCTCAATGCTCGTGTTCATGAGTAGAGACCCTGGTAATACTACGAGCAAAGTTTCATGTTGTGTCGAGCCTTCTTAGTGTTCTAAAAATAGCGATTTTGATGCTAGCTTATGATGCCCCTAACTCTCCCGTTCAAAATGAACGTGCCCAAAACCGAAACTACGATAAATCTTAAAAGTGCCTCTTTCGTCGTAATTATGCTTTTACACAAAGGTTTGACTCATATTCAATCCCATATAAAGCCTTGGTTGCTTATTGGCGAGAGTTTCACTTTAAGGCTTTTCCAGACCCCACTGACGTTTCTCTGCTGCAGCTGGTCCTCCATCTAAACCATCTCCAAGCTGTTCTTACCCTCTCTGATCTTCTTCCTCAGCTCCCTCTGCACAGCCTTGTTTCTCCTTAAGGAGAGCCTTTATGGCAGGGTTTATCCAGGGTTTGCTGTTTGAAAAACACTGTACAGTCGGATGGGTACAATGTTATCAACAGAGAAGTTTATGTAGTCCGTTATGCAGCCTGCTAAACTGTCGATGTCCTCCCCATAAGAAACGCAAAGTTCTTCCCACACAGTTGAGTCAAAGCAGTCCCTCAGAGCCTCTTCAGACTCCTCAGTTCATGTCTTAACTGTGCAGGTTTCTACAGTGTTACATGACCATCATCTCTGTCTTTTCTCATCTCAACCAAATCCATCCATTTAAGGTCATGTTTTCAAACGTCTGCTCACTGAGTGCATAGGAAAGCTTCTTTGAGCTGCTGTTCCTCATAATCCTATTCAGCATCAGATTCAAATATTTCAAATCTGTTTGACCTGTAAATTTAAGGTGCACCTGCAGGCTTAGGTGGAAGCACTTCACAGATAAAGACATAAGCAGATGGGAGGTCTCATGTAGCCGCAAAAATACCACCTGATCTGTGTTTTTGGAAGTGTATTTACGTATAAAAAGTAAACTGAAAAGCCATGTGTACCACTTGGTTACCTTTGTGTTTTACTTGCGACTTACTGTGACAGCTTGCTGGGTGATCCAGAAACAGTACATCTATGAATATGAAGATCGGTGCACAGCTTTCAATACTATTATTACTCTGCGCCACAACAGTAAATTCAAGGGTAATAGCTCTAGTGTTTTTCTGAGCAACATGACAGGGTGAGGGGTGAGGGATTTGTCTTCATATGTTATGTTAATGTAATCACTAACACAGAGAAAGTGCTGAGTCACTCTTTTTCGTTAACGTTACAGTCCTGCATGAGTGATGTAGTCATTTGCATCAGAGGCTCACAACTTTTGATAAGAGCACTTAACAAGTTTTCAAAGCTGCCAAAAACAATTTTTGGATGGGTAAAATGTTCCCTTATCTCCCTCAGTTCATTTATGTGGCTCTGTAACTATCAGATTGTATTCTTTGGCACACAGGGAGTTTACGGTCAAACTGACTGGTTTTATTGTTTTCTGTTCTCTCCTCTTTTTTTTCTCCCCACCTGTCAACACTTGCTGCTTTTTTATGCCTTACTCTTCCTATTTTTTTCACTTTAATGATCTCTTTCTTTCTGTAAGATCTCTGCATTGTTCATCTGTTTAATCATTCAGTTTCATTAGTTTTCTCTTCCCTCTACTGTTCTTTCATTCCATATAGCACTGGTTCAGAAAATACTGACCCCTACTTCTCCTTCTCTCTCCACTCTCCATCCCTCCATCTCTCCCCACAGGATGTTCAGATAGTGAGCACGGACGAAGACCAGGTCTTCCTCGCCCTCCAGGAATGGTACCAGTCAGACACGTACAACCTGTACCAGTCAGACCCCCAGGGTGTCTACTACTCCATGGTCCTGGAAAATGTTCGCAGCACCAAGCAGCCGGAGGAGAGTGTCCTCATCGACATACTAGAGGTGAGATGGGGGTGGTTGAGGGACATTGCTTATGGCCATGGGCAAAGGCCCCTTAGAGTAGTTTTCCACAAATTTTAAGTTTCAAATTACATGATTGTTTTATGCGAGTTGTCCTCTTTGCAACAATTGGAATCTGCAATCAGTATATATTTCATTATACACTCTTACTTTTGTGTTTCTGTTTGGGAAAGGCTTCAAACAAAAAAAGACATCACCCTCCAAACACTTGCAGGTTGTTGCTTGTCCTTCAGCCTGGTCCATACCCCTCAGAATGTGTAGCAATCTAAAGCTTGACTGACCTGTTGGGCCTTGTTACAGTTACTAAACTATGATTGGGCAATCATCGGGGCAGAGGTTTAGCAAAAGGCAAGTTATACAGCAGACAACTCAATCATGTGTCCAAATATTTGCAGGCTCCTCCCCCCCTAAATTTATCTTAAATTAATATGCTCAGCCAATGATGTCTTCATTGACTGAAAGCAATCTTGCATAAGTTATGAAGACATCTGTAAACAGATTTTGCCTGATCTTGAAACTTGCATGCTTATCTTGTCCTTTTATTTTTTTAATGTTCTAGCAAGTCAAGTTGTTAGAATACTATTTAAACTGTGTGTTGACTGCCCAAGTGATCTCTAGATAAGATAGGAGAAAGAAGGAGAGAGGAAGTGTTGGGGGGAAAAAGAAGAGGCAATGGACCATGGAGGCAAAGGCTTCAGTTAAAAACTAAATTCCTCTTCTTCTCTCTTCCCTTGCTCCGGGCTGCACTCTCATCACATGCTGTAGAGAGACAGAGAGGTGAACAACATAGAAGGGATGGATAGACTTGAGACACCAGGAGATGAAGTGCTGAACAGAGGTTAAGAGATAAAGAACTGCAGGCAGAAATGAGACAAGCCAGAAGCCCAGATAGAACACACATACTTGTGATTCAAACAGTTACCTTGCCTTCACACTATAATCATCAGTTCTACATAATAGATAGCAAAGAGAGCTGTGGGAGTCTGCAGATGGAGAAATGTCTGACATGGTTGCCTAGCTCTGTTTAAATGTCTGTCTGCACAGTCTTCACCATCCTCTTGCTGTTTAATGTTTCAGCTTCAGGAATTACTGTCTGTCAGCCTCACAGCCACAAAAAAGCATGCAGCATGTATTGATTGCAGTGAGTTAACTTTTACACCAAGTGCTACAGTTTGTGTCGGTGGTTTCCCTTCAGTCTTTCAAGTAACATGCATTGGCTTTAGGCACTGCTGACAGGTTAACATTCTGAATGTGGCTGTACAGTCCAAGGTAGAGTTACGATCCAGTTGCATCAGTTTAATTTTTTGACTCTTTATAAGGATTCTACCTACACATAATCTGACCACATTCTACTCTTAGCCCATAGTCTATGCCTATGTTAGGAAAATTACAATTTGAAGATCCAGCTACTAAATTAAAGTTTAGACTATGGGAAAGTTTAAAGAAGGAAAATAAATCCCTTATTCTTCCTGTTATAAATCAAGAGTTAAATTCACAAAACACGCCCTTGTTCATTTCAGAACCCACAGGGGTTTTAATGCCACAGGCTTACTTGGGTATGACCACCAGATTATGGTGGCAAATGTGAGCTAATGTTAGTAAATTTAGGCATATATGACTGTGTAATTGACACATTGCCGACAGTCAGTTCACTGACTTTATGATTTTTCCTTGCTTGTGCTGCTGTTAGACTTCTTGTAAGCATTTATTTTGTAATTTCCCTTCCTTAGTTTTAAATCCTCCTTGTTTCTCAGGTCCGTGGAATCAAAGGAGTCTTCCTTGCCAATCAGAAGATGGATGGCAGAGTGACAACTCTCATCACCTATAATAAAGGACGAGACTGGGAACCCTTGGCCCCGCCTGCCATTGACATGAATGGCAAGCCTATCACCTGCAAAGCTGTAAGCAATGACCCCCATAAAATCCTTTTTCTTTTTTCCCCTTTATCTAATGTTACTGACAACCTCATCTTATTCAGACACATACATGCTTTAAAATTCACATGTGGGGTTTCTGATGATGTATTTTATGTGATAACTAAAAATCTTATTTTAGGCATATAATCGAAAACCTGTTCAACAACCTTATCTCTGAGCAGAAAAATGAATAAGCCTGTTTTCCAAAATGAAATTGTCTGTTAAGGTGTGACAGTCTGCAACCACAGCTTTTATTCCCTAGAAATCTCTAAGAAGAGGGAAGACACTTGTAGCATATTGCAAACTCTTGCAGACACAGGTTCAGTAATAGAAATAACTGGAAGTCAGACTCATAATCTCTCCTTGTAGAATGGGCATGTCCATTTACTTACTGTGTCGACTCTATAGTAACGTATGTTATCTACACTTCCAATCTCACTTTTTGCAGTACTTTTTTTAAGAAATAACTTTATGTTTATATATTTCTTTAATTAGTTTTAGAATTACTAATGAGGTTAGCCAGCCAGTTTACCTCGCTCACCACTAAAATGAAGAAAAGCACCGTCATGTTTCCAAGTAATGAGGTCGGAGTTTTACTACTCACTCTCCCAAAACAGTGTGTGTCGGTCACTTTCATTTTTGGGAGCTCTTTAAAACACCCAGTGTAAATAAGAGCCACAGGGGCCTCATAATAGCCTAGTTAAGTGACTAGCTGATGTTGCTAATGGTTAAGACACTGAGGTGGTTGTCAGGAAATCTGAAACACTATATACAAAAAACAGTAAATACTACAGTACACTCCATCATTAGTGAATGCAAAAGATGTGCAACGTTAGGTAAATGAACTGGCCTGAGAGTTGACTACAGTAATGTTAGCCTTGCCTACAACTGTATGATAACTTCACAGTGCTTTTTTTCTAATTTGCTTATCTTTTTGTATATATTGATCATAGTATATAAGTTATTGTTAACAATATGTAAAAAGCAATCTGTAACAGGTGAAGTAACTAACTTAAAAGTGACAAAGCAGTGTGCTCACTAAGGTAGGAGGAGTAAAATGTTAATGTAGAGTTGCAACAGGAAGTAAACAGACATGTAGTTTGTAGTAGTAGAATAGTGTGAATTTGCGCAAGGTATTATAGGGCTTGTGAAAAGGTGGATAGAGTTAGGGAGTTCCTGAGCTACTAAATCCACACTGCAGGATTTCATTTCATTCGCACTTCATTTTACAGTACGTTAATAAGACGTAATGAACCGTACTTTGTATCAAATTAGACAAAAACAATACACCAATAATACATAAAAAGCCATACTTTGTATAAGATTAGACAACGACAGTATACTAATAAGACGTAACAAGCCCTACGTTGTAAGAAATAACACTAAAACAATATGCTAATAAGACGTGACAAGCCCTACTTTGTCTCAAATTGGACAACTAGAAATGATGTAGTCTTCATTAGACAGTAAACAAGAAAAGTTATACTGTAATTTAGACACCATATAGCATACCCAAATTATGCTGTAATCAGAAACCACATGTAAAGTCTTATTACTTAAAATATAGGCTACTATACTTAGACACTATTATACCAGATTATACTGTAATTACAAACCAAATCGGAGATCCTAATACACTATAAGACACCATTTTACAAGATCTTAGTCTAATTAGAACTCACACACGATGCCATATCAGACCCAAAATAGCTAGTTAGACGCTATTCTACCCTCACTGACAAATTATGCATTTAATGCTACCAACATCGGTCTATAGCTTAATTAGACTGCCATGTACTGCCATACTATATTGGGCATGGCCTTTATAATACTCAGACAAAGCACAGAGTTCAGAGGAAAATACATTTATTTGAGCTTTATTTACCATAGTTTCACTTTCTAACAGAGTCATTTATTGATCATTAGAAGAAAACAGTACCTTAACTAAAGTCAGACCACATCAGTTCACATCTGGTCGCTACTACACACGTCCCTTGTAACCTGGATGTTCCCTGGAGTCTTGTGGAGTTTGTAGGTGGCTTCCTCAACGCTCTACTCCCATAGTTAAGACATCACATCATCTAAATGACTCTGTAAGAAAGTGAAACTATGGTAAATAAAGCTCAAATAATATAATATATAATATGGCAGTACATTCGTCTAATTAAGCTATAGACCGATGTTGGTAGCATTAAATGCATAATTTGTCAGTGAGGGTAGAATAGCGTCTAACTAGCTATTTTGTGTCTGATATGGCATCGTGTGTGATTTCTAATTAGACTAAGATCCTGTAAAATGGTGTCTAATAGTGTATTAAGATCTCCGATTTAGTTTGTAATTACAGTATAATTTGGTATAATACTGTCTAAGTATAGTAGCTTATATTTTAAGTAATAAGACTTTATATGCGGTTTATGATTACAGCGTAATTTGGGTAGGCTATCTGGTGTCTAATTACAGTATAACTTTTCTTGTTTACTGTCTAATGAACATTACATTATTTCTAGTTGTCTAATTTGAGACAAAGTAGGGCTTGTTGAGTCTTATTAGCATATTGTTTTTGTCTTATTTCTTACAAAGTAGGGCTTGTTACGTCTTATTAGCATATTGTTTTTGTTTAATTTCTTATAAAGTAGGGCTTGTTATGTCTTATTAGCGTATTGTTTTTGTCTAATTTCATACACAGTATGGATTTTTACGTAGTATTGGTGTATTTTTTTTTGTCTTTTCTGATACAAAGTACGGCTTGTTACGTCTTATTAGCGTACTGTAAAGTGAAGTGCGACCCAAAACTCTTTAATGGCTCTCTCAGTTAATCATCATAATTGTTTTGCATGATTTTAGGGTGATGTAAAGCCCACCACCAAAGCTGCAAAAACTAAATGCTGCTGCTACTAGACCACATTTTCAAACTTTGTATTGTGACCTGTCAATCAAGTTGTTCATAATGTGAACACAAGGTCAGGAGCAGAAAGGATGAGTGTTGTCCTTTGAGCACTGTGTGCGAGCGGCTTGCCTTGCTTGCTCATTCATCTAGTCAATATTGCTTTCGCAAGGCTATAAGACAAATAGTGATGTGCCACCGATCTGATATCCGTACATCACACCTCGCAGGGAGAGTGAGTCCAATCCTTTATTTGAACCCTCACTCCAGTCAGTTGACACATGTGAAGGAGACAGGGTCACAGCTTGAGACTTGTTTACCATTGTTCACACACACACACACACACACACACACACACACACACACACACAAACATGTCTGTTCACTCCTATATTGACCTCTTCCTCAACATAATCACAAACAAATTCAGCTCACCTGGATTCATGTCTTTGCATCTATTAATCAGTGGCGCAGCTTTTTTTCGAACACTGGCATCACACACATCAGCTTGCTGACATCAAAAGTCACTGAACTAAACAAAGCCAGATATTACATGCACTATCCAATATGTTTCTGTATCAGGCAATGCTTTCAGCTGTATCCATCATCTTGCAATCTGACTGAGACTGGCTTACAATAATTTGATTTGATTTGATTTGATTTGTCCTGCCGTAGGGAGATTTGTCTTCACTGACAGTACATTACACATCTTTGACGACAACGGACACTAAATACACATCAACAAACAAAAAAGAAAGAGACATACATAGCAACAATAACAACAAAGAGAACTTATATGACAGCACAATAGCGGACAGACAGATCAGCTGGGCCTGCTGTTCAAGGCAGCTATGGCTGCAGGGATCAGGCTTTCCCCCAGCCGAGCCCTCCTGTACTTAGTGGATCTGTACCTGCGCCCTGAGGGTAGAGGGATAATATATTGGTTCAGTGGGTGAGTGATGTCTTGTGCTATGGTGTTTGCAAGGCGAGTGATGGACTTATTATTTAGTTCTGTGAGGTTGGGTGTGGGGAGACCGATGATTTTAGCAGCTGTGTTTGTGATGCGTGTGAGTTTGGCCCGGTTGGTGACAGAAAGCATATTAAAGAAACATGTGGAACAGTACAGAAGGATGGGTTGAATGATGCTTTGATAGAGTAGAAACAGGAGGTGGGGTGCAACGTATAGTCCTTTGAGTTTGCGGATGGCTGACAGTCTTTGTTGGCTTCTTTTTTGAATGTCCTTGGTGTGCTGATCAAAGGTGAGTTTATTGTCCAGAGTTTTTCCCAGAGATTTGAAAGTGTCCACTGTCTCAACTGTTTGGGTGTTTATGATTGGTCTCTTATATGTACAGAAGCAGGTCATCATAATGGTGAATGCCTTCAATCTGTTTAAAAGTACTGTATAAGGCAGAAAATACAAACAGGTAATGTTCCCCTTGAAATGAGACTTGCCATGGCTGTGAATGCATCAAAACAAAGGTAATATGAGTGGCTTTCGCTCATCCTAACACTATAAAACACTGAGGCTTGTCAAAAAGCGTTGGGAGTTTTGGTCAACATTCAGGCAGTGTAGGTTTGAAAGCGAGTGGGCATGCCAAAACATACATTTCAACACTTACCACATTCTTAGTGTATTCGTGCTGTATCAAAATCTGAATGTGGCTTTGGGTCAGTCAGTCAATTAAAATTACTTAGTAAAATGTAACGGTAAGGGATAGTCTACAGGTTGTGGTTAGAAACGCAAGTGCCAACGCAATGCTTAAAATCATGCCTGTTCAGTGCTGTTTTTAAACGTATTACTCTGTGTAGTTCACAAGTCTGGGACCACGTTGAAAATCTCCAATATCTTCATGTGAAACTAAATATAATCACTTTCAGGTTTCAAGTAAATGGTGTCAGAAGTCAAATTGTTATTCTAAGCAATGAGTAGCTTTCTCAATTTCAAATCACGGCTTTTGAGGAGACAGAAACGGGATTAGCTGTATGCAAACCACAATCAGGCAGATCAAAAGTGACCACGCCATTAGAAGCTCAGTATATGAAACTTGGAGATAGTCGAGCTACTTCATCACCGACACAGAATTTGCTACATAAAAAACACAAGAGTCCAATCAGCTAAAGAGTGTCAGAAGAATGCTGTCATGCAGTGTTCTCAGAGGACAAGCATCCTTTTTTAAACCACTTCTACAATACTAAACCACTTCAACAATAGAAAGATGGCGGCCACTGAGGTAGACAAGCGCGAATAGGTAGCGGCTGCCCACTAATAACTATTTTTGAGCCTGATATTACGACCTGAAAAACCCACGCCAATCCCACTGAGTGTTTTCACCTGGCTGGACTGCCTTGCACTACAATGGCTGAGGGTAATATCACTTTACAAACTTTATGGGAAGCGGTGACTGAAAGTAAAAAAGAACTCTTGCTCAGTCTGATGAATATTGATAAACAAATGGCTAAAATACATTCCTCAATGCATGCACTACATGAACAAATTGCCGAAGTCCAAACCAGAGTGAGTGCCACTGAATATAATGTTGCGGACGCTGACACGAAGGTCACTGGGCTTCTCAAATCAGTGGAGGTATTGGAAACTAAGGTGGATTACCTGGAAAATAAAAGCCGACTGTCCAATATGCTGATATATGGTTTGTTGGAGGGCGAAGAGAGGAAGGACACAGTGGCGTTCCTACGCTGCTTTTTGCCCGAGATCCTGGGCCAGGATATACAGATAGATTCCCCGGTGCAAATTGAAAGTGCACACCGCATTTCTACACCAAACTTATCAAGAATAAGACCTATCATCATGAAGTTTGGGAGCTAACAACAGAAAATCAAAATGATGACCTGTGCCCGGGAGCGAGGAGAACTTTTTTTCAATGGGAGAAGGATCTCTATTTACTCTGACTTCAGCATGGCTGTTCACAGGAAGCGCAAAGTATTCACTCCAGTGAAAAATAAACTTCAGGTTGCTGGCATAAGGTATGCAATGCACTTTCCTCCTACGCTCTCTGTCGAGTACAAGGGCTCTAAGATGAGTTTTCAATCGCCTACCGAGGCTCAGGCTTTTCTCAATGATCTGGAAGTTGATAGTGGAGAATCCCCAATGAATTGACTGAGAGAGAAAAAATTACTCTTATTACAATGGTGGATGGACTGCTGCTATAAGAGTTGAAATCAGGAATCCATAACTTTGGACTAGGAGGGGTAAAAAAAAAAAAAAAAAAAAAAAAAAACAACATACTAAAAAGAAATACATTTGTTTTATTCTCCTATTAATCCATGTGTTTGATTTTTCTGATTTTAATTTTCATTTGTTTAGAATGAATCCAAATACAAGTAGGCTATTTTCTTTTTCTCTTCTCTTTAAGTGTTTGCAAGCTAAGTTGTTATTAGAAGTAGCCTAAGTAGACATGAATGACATTGCTCCTACATACTCAGTGATGTTGATAGGTTTTCAATGTAGTGAGTCCCCGGGACCCACAGGTGGTGAGTTGAGTGGGTCCCTGGGAAATTCAATGGGTCCCGACTCCCCAGTTAAAAAAATGTATTTCTTTCTTATATTATTCTATTTCTTAAATTGTATTGAGTGTTAAACTCCTTTAATGGTGGTATGATATGGTTATAATAAACGGATATATTCATGAATGTTCAAAATGTATCTGAAATTAAACAAATAAAATTCCAAATCTGAAAAGTTTATTGCAAAACAACTGTCACAGTGGCATGACATATGACATTCAAATCAAACAGCATTTTTGTAACAACATAAATAGCACCAAAATAAATTACTAAAATTTAAATAGTCTGCTGACCTGCAATAGGTTTTATCTTTTTCTTTGGTGTCATTTTTGCGTTCTCCTTTTCCTGCTTACTCGAGAAAAAACGGGATCTCGTTGAAGCGCGATGTATGCGCAGACACTGTTTGGGCATAACAAAATGGCAGCTGCCATTCAATTTAGTTCTCATCACCACCACCGGATTATGTTTTATTTATTTCATTACAGCATGTCAGTGGCGGTTCTAGACCAGTTTTAATAGGGGGGCCAGGTTGGCCAGCTTTTTTGTTAGGGGGCACATACAACCCGGAAAAAAGGATAAATCCCTCATTCAGACAAAGCAGTTTTTACAATTTTAGCAATTTTGATTGGGTAGTAAACTGCTGAGACACTATATTTCTGCCTTTCCCTTCAGAACAAAATCATTGCAAGAAATCTGTCATTGTATTATTAATGCAGACTCCCTGTCAGGGGGCCACAGGGGGTCCAGACTCAGAGTTACGGGGGCACTGGCCCCTGTTGTCCCCCCCCTAGAACCGCCCCTGCAGCACGTCCCCTAAACGTTAAAACATAATCGACACAAATGAGCACAGCATCGAGCAGTGGAAACGTGGGTTTATTTACTATGAAGTTCGTATTTTTAATTGTTGAAATAAGAGGTGTAGCAAGCTTTTCAAAAGTGCGGGGGATGGATGTGGTGGTGGTGGTGTTTTTAAAACAATTTTGGGTCGGGGGTGATGATAAATGACACTTAAATATAACATCTGTGTCTATAATAACCACACCCTGACATGTAAATGTGACATTTGTCTTGATTCGCTTAATTATAATATAATATAATATTTATAATAGAAGCCTACTCTAACTGTACTTTTTTTTTTTTACCATTAAATGTTATTTTATACATTATCATATTGTATAATGTTCTGTCATGGACTATGTCACTTCACTGCTGACAGAAAAGAGAGCTGCTCACTGCCAGTTGCAGCTTCTTATCTTGATCTGCAGTCTTTGTTAATTTTTTGTCATGATTGTTATTATTAGTACTTAGATTATCAAAAATCTCAGTTACAAGTCAGGATGTGGTTATGATAGACAGATTAAATATTTAACTGTCATATGTCATCACAGTAACAGTGTTACATACATTAGCAGCTGTAAACACATAAAAACATTATAAAACACATCATGTGGTTTGGTGTCGACCTGTATACTGAACGTATCAGGAGTAATCAACGTTTATAATCATCAGAGAATGTTACAGACATTGTTTTTGGTTGCTCTTCGTTTCCAGAGAATTCACAGAGAAGCTGGAAAAGTTTGTGACATTTTCATCCCAGGTTTTGTGAGGAGGGAATTAAACGCCTGTCCCAAATAAACGCCTGGTCTGTTAAGTGGTTGAGACAAATACACGCCCGGCTATTATTTGGTATTTTACGGTAGTTCCCGCATCATCAGCACGAGCTGACCAATAAATCTAACATAACAAGAGACGCGGGACTTAAGGCAGAACAGCCAATCATCAGCCGGTCAGTCCCAAAGCTGGTGTCATGTTTGAAGCAGCAACAGGAAGAGGGAGGGGGAGAGGAGGCAGCTGCAGCGAGTGCAGACTTAGAGCGGCCGGAGGAAGTGACTCCGGCCGCAGTAAGGCGTTTGTGCGAAACTGCTGAAAAAGTGTGGGTGTGGAACCCTCTCACTGGGAAAAGTGTGGGTGTTAAAACACACACATCCCCCACGGGTGCGATGCCCCTGGTTGAAATGAAATCAGCGGTGACCAGTGGTGTACAGTAACGGAGTAAATTTACTTGAGTACTGTACTTAAGTACATATCCAGAGGATTTGTACTTTACTTGAGTATTAGATTTCTTTGGTACTTTCCAAGACAAATATTTTTACTTTTACTCGAGTTAATTTCTAGGAAGGCTGAAAAGTACTCGTTACTTTCAGGTCTGCTCTTTTTTTTTATTTTATTTTTTCTAAAATACTATCGGACACAAGCTGTGTTTGTCAAAGAAGGAAACCTATCACAGTGCACGCTCTCCACTGGGATCTACGTAAAAGCGGAAATACGTCATCCCTCCCCATAAGGATACCACCAAAGTAGCCACGCTCTCGACTGCGTTTGTCAACACAAAACCGCGACAATGGCTGCATCAGATGTAGTTTTTTGTAAAGCAGTGATTCTCAACCAGTGGTCTGGGGACAACATTGGTCTCTGAGGGGGTTCCAGTTCCCAACTTAGCTAAATGATAGAGAGTTAGTTGGACGGTGCAGGTTCATTTGGTTACAGTTTTAATGATTGTTAATAAACATCTGGATCTGCAACCTCTGCTGCAGTGATGTTGCTAGGTACGCGTCCTGCGTCCCTGACGCATTAAAATCTGAAAGGACGCACTAAACTCACTATCCATGCGTCCCAGGGACGCACCTCATTTTTCCCATGAAAAAAAGGATACATTGTGAACATTAAACAACTCGTGTTTAATCTCAGTAACTGGCAAAAGAAACCTTGTTGTTAGCAGACCGGACAAGCGCTGTTTCAACCCTCTGCGCATCTACTCGGCGCAGACGTGATCCCCTGTACAAAGTATCGCGACATGCTAATTTAGCCGCTACCAAAACAACTAGCCCGTCACTGCTGATTTCATTTCAACAAGCACCCGTGGGGGATGTGTGTGTTAACACCCACAGTTTTCCCAGTGAGAGGGTTCAACACCCACACTTTTTCTGCAGATTTACTGCAGTTTTGTACAAACGCCTTACTGCGGCCGGAGTCACTTTCTACCGCCGCTCTAAGTCTGCGCTCGCTGCAGCTGCCTCCTCTCCTCCTCCCTCTCCTGTTGCTGCTTCAAACGTGACACCGGCTTTGGGACTGACTGGCTGATGATTGGCTGTTCTGCCTTAAGTCCCGCCTCTCTTGCTAAGTTAGTTTTATTGTTCAGCTCGTGCTGATGAGGCGGGATCTACCGTAAAATACCAAATAATATCCGGGCGTGTATTTGTTTCAATCACTTAACAGACCAGGCGTTTATTTGGGACAGGCGTTATTCCCTCCTCACAAAAATCCGGGATGAAAATGTCACAAACTTCTCCAGCTTCTCTGTGAATTCTCTGGAAACGGAGAGCAACCAAAAACAATGTCTGTAACGTTCTCTGATGATTGTAAATGTTGATTACTCCTGATACGTTCAGTGTACAGGTCGACACCAAACCACATGATGTGTTGTATAATGTGTTTATGTGTTTACAGCTGCTAATGTATGTAACGCTGTTACTGTGATGACATATGACAGTTAAATATGTAATCTGTCTATAATAACCACATCCTGACATGTAACTGTGATTTTTGATAATCTAAGTACTAATAATAACAATCATGACAAGAAATTAACAAAGACTGCAGATCAAGATGAGAAGCTGTAACTGGCAGTGAGCAGCTCTCTTTTCTGTTAGCAGTGAAGTGACATTGTCCATGACAGAACATTATAAAATATGATAATGTATAAAAAAACATTTAATGGTAAAAAGAAAAGTACAGTTTCAGTAGGCTTCTATCATAAATATTATAATTAAACAAATCAAGACAGATGTCACATTTACATGTCAGGGTGTGGTTATTATAGACACAGATGTAATATTTAAGTGTCTTTTATCATCACCCCCCGACCCAAAATTGTTTTAAAAAAACACCACCACCACCATCACCACCATATCCATCCGCCGCACTTTTGAAAAGCTTGCTACACCTCTGATTTCAACAATTAAAAATACAAACTTCACAGTAAATAAACCGACATTTCCACTGCACGATGCTGTGCTCATTTGTGTCGATTATATTTTGATATTTAGGGGACGTGCTGAAATGAAATAAATAAAACATAATCTGATGGTGGTGATGAAAACTACATTGAAGGCCAGCCGCCATTTTGTTACTGTCATATGTCATGCCACAGTGACAGTTGTTGTACAATAAACTTTTCAGATTTGGAATTTAATTTGTTTAATTTCAGATACATTTTGAACATACATGAATATATCTGTTTATTATAACCGTATCATACCACCATCGAAGGAGTTTAACACTCAATAAAATTTAAGAAATAGAATAATATAAGAAAGAAATACATTTTCTTAACTGGGGAGTCGGGACCCATTGAATTTCCCAGGGACCCACTCAACTCACCACTTGTGGGTCCCGGGGACTCACTACATGAAAACCTATCAACATCACTGTGCTGTCCTCCTGTGATCCCATTCATTTGATTTGTTTTTACAGGTGTTTCTGCAGGCTTTATATAAGATTGTGGTTCTAAAAGCAAGCACATCAGTGCAGGTGGTTTCAAAGAGTTAATTCTCAGAAACAAAAGTTAAAAGGTCCTTAAATTCATTTAGAAAAAATTATAGTAATTCATTGATGTGAAAAATAAGAAATTTACTCTTACTCTTACTTTTACTTAAGTACCTTTAAAAGCAAGTACTTTTTTACTCTTACTCAAGTAACATGTCGACTGAGCTACGTTTACTTGTAACGGAGTAAATTTTGACCAGTAGTATTTGTACTCTTACTCAAGTACTGGGGTCGAGTACTCTGTCCATCTCTGGCGGTGACGGGCTAGTTGTTTTGGTAGCGGCTAAATTAGCATGTCGCGATACTTTGTACAGGGGATCACGTCTGCTCCGAGTAGATGCGCAGAGGGTTGAAACGGCGCTTGTCCGGTCTGCTAACAAGGTTTCTTTTGCCAGTTACTGAGATTAAACACAAGTTGTTTAATGTTCACAATGTATCGTTTTTCATGGGAAAAATGAGGTGCGTCCCCGGGACGCATGGATAGTGAGTTTAGTGCGTCCTTTCAGATTTTAATGCGTCAGGGACGCAGGACGCGTACCTAGCAACATCACTGCATACTTGTTGCTTTGTTTTTGTTTTTCTTCTTCCTTTTTCTCTCCTCCACTGTTGGGCTAACAAATATGAACATGAAAGATTACTTGTAGACTGAATTTATATTATGCTTGAATGGCAGACACACCCAGTCTTATTCAGGACAGGTGATGTCTAATATCAGTATTACATTGGTATTTGGCCAAATTTTGTTTGTTTGTTTGTTTGTTTGTTTGTTTGTTTCTTTCGCTTTTGTTCATTTCTTTCTTTTCTATTGTGGGGAGATCCATTCTTGGATCACTGGTACCTGAAGTTCTACAAAAGGCTTGTTGGTTAGGGTGACCAGACGTCCCGGATTTCCGGGGACAGTCCCCGATTAGGCCGCCCTGTCCCTGGTTAAAACTGTCCCCGAAAATGTCCCCGATTTGAATGGGAGAGAAAAAAGTTGCGCACAGACGCATACTCCAGTTATCACGTTAGTCAGTTAAACTAACGTTACGTCGCGGTACCTGGAAACACGGCAGAGTTGTTTACTTTTGCTTGCTGAAGACAGAGATAGGCGACCGTGTTAAGGTAAAAAAATTAAAAGTACGACTTGAAATTCAAACTTTCTGTCGTAAAATATGCAGACGAAAACTCGGGAGAAGCAGCCGCTAGACGTTTCTCTGTCGACCCCAAGAGAGTGAGAGACTGGCTAAAAAATAAAACGGAGCTTCAGCGTCTGTCCGAGGAGGACAGCAACAGGGCCAGGCTGTCTGGTGGAGGGAGGAAGAAGGCTAGCGAGGAGCTTGAGATAAAAGCAAGTGCTGGTTGGCTTAATCGTTTCCTCCGCCACAACAACTTCACTTGCAGAAGACGTACAACTGTTGCCCAGAAGGATGCCAGAGAATTCACAGAGAAGCTTACGAAGTTTGTGACATTTTTATCCAGATTTTTGTGTGGAAGAAATTAGCTGCCTTGTCTGTTAAGTGACTGAAACAAATAAACGCCCCGGCTATTATTTGGTATTTTATGGTAAGTTGTGTATGAACCCATTTATTTTGTGAGTTTGAACTAGACTTGGCTGTGTGTAGGTTAGGTGAGGTAAAATAAGGAAGATTATAGTACAGTGCCTCTGTTTATCAGAATTGAAGACATGAACTGAAGCCACAATGCTAATGCCAAACTGTCGCTGGTGTTGGTAAAGTTTGAATGTGTGATTAGATAATCATGAGGTGACAATAGTATTATTCAATTTTGCTCTGTTGTAGAATAAGACAGTGTAAAGTAAGAGTAATGAGTTGAGGGAGAGAGAAGACTAGGAAAATAGCAGAAGAGTGTAAGAGGAAGCAAACTGAGTAATGTAAAGAGAGTAAAGAGAAGAAAGAAGGGTTAAGAAAAGAAAAGCACTTTAGGAGAAGAAATTTAAGAGTATAAGAAGTGTGACAAGGTGAGGGAAGACAAGCAGACAGGAAGATGGCTCTTTCAAACATACGCAAATGCCATTTTACTGAAAAAATCCAAGAGGAGTTTCCATTCATATGCCCCTGTCGCCAAAGGTTTCTTTGTTAAGAAACAAACTTCACTTACTATTGCATCTGTTCAGATTTGCTCATGTTCTCCTCTGCTGTTATTCCACCCAGGCCACAGAGGCTGAGGCTACTGAGGGAGAGGACTGTGGTGGACCTGCTGAACCAGCTGGGTTCACGGATCCAGGCATTTAGACATTTATTCTTTAATTATAATACTACCAAACTACTACTACCTGGACTACTGAAACTTCTTATTGGCTACTCATTTGCTTTAATACACATTAAAAATTCACATTAAATACATTAACATGTGATTGCCCCTACTATTTATTTCATAATGATAACATTTGAATTTTGACCACCGCGCTGAAAATGTCCCCGATTTTCATTTCAGAAATCTGGTCACCTTACTGTTGGTCAAACGAATATTTGGCATTCAGTGTGCCATGATAATGTCTCAATCTTCTATTAAAATTTGCTCCCTGAATATTAAGGGCTGTAAAAATCCAGTTAAGCGAAATAGGTTATTATCCTTTTTTAGGAAAGAAAACGCTTCTGTTGCTACAAGAGACCCACCTAATAGATGATGAACATAAAAAGCTTTAAAAAGATTGTGTAGGAAAAGTGTATTTTTCCTCATTTAATAGTAAAAGTAGAGGAGTGGCAATACTAATACATAAAAAATAACCGCTCATCATTGATCACTTTGAGGCTGACCCAGATAGATGCTTTGTGTTGACTCATGGATCCTTATATGGTGAAAAAATTACTATTCTTAATGTATATGCGACTGTATATGCGTATATGCGTATATACATCCATCCATCTTTACTAATATGACTGATTTATTGCTTAAATATAGCTGTTCATTTATGACTTTGGGTGGTGATTGGAACTGTGTAATGGACAATACATTAGATAGGAACCCAGGTCTGAACATAACTAAGAGGAATTCTAGACAACGAGCTCTTTATCAAATGTTGGATGAGGTGGATGTTGTAGATATATGGAGGATAATGCACCCATATGATAAAGATTACACATTTTTCTCTAATCCACATGAAACATATTCTAGAATTGATTTCTTTTTGGTATCTAAAGTATCTACAGAGCTTGTATCAAGTTGCAGTATTGGGAACCTTCATATATTGGATCATGCCCCGGTTACAATCGAGAATTCTATTACTAAATCACAAAAACATCAACATTCCTGGCAGTGTAATAGGTCAATATTGTTGGACCCAGAATTTTGTTGCATGGCACAAATTGAACTTTCTGAATTCTTAGAAATAAATGATAATGGGGAAACTGATCCATCAAACCTATGGGAAACCACAAAAGCCTATTTGAGGGGCATGATGATATCCTACAGTGCTGCCAGAAAGAAGAAAAATAATTAAAGAACAGAGAAGACTAGAATTAAAGCTGCAACGTGCTGAATCAGACCATAAACTAACTCTGTCTAAGGAAAGCTGGGACAAGGTATTAATTGCTCGATCTGCACTTAACACAATGCAATCTCAAAAGTATGAAGAGGTATGAATATGGAAATAAATCAGGACATTATTTAGCTAATTTAATTAACAACAAAAAAACGAGCAATGCAATCTCAAAATTGAAAGATAAAAACGGTAAATATTAGTATGTACATCCTCTGAAATTTCAAATGTTTTTAAGGATTTTTTTTGTTCACTATATAAATCAGGAAATGTAGGAGAAGAGGATGGCATGAATATTTTCTTTCAAAAACTTAAGTTACCTAATGTTAATGATATTGATAGGAATCAGCTCAGTGCTGAAATTACATCTGAAGATGTTGAAAGAGCTATTACTAATTTGAAAATGGGAAGGCATGTGGCCCAGATGGCTTTCCATCTGAAGTATACAAGACTTTTAAATCAATGTTTGTACCTTTAATAACTAGTTTGTTCCAACACTCTTTACAGGCTGGGCAACTACCTAAAACAATGCAGTTGGCCACTATCAAGGTAATACCAAAAGAACAGAAAAACCTGGACATTCCTTCCTCATATAGACCTCTATCAATTCAAAATGTAGATTCTAAAATACTGGCCGACATTTTGGCAACACGTCTCAATTCAGCGTTGCCTAAGTTAGTGGCCACAGATCAAACTGGTTTTGTTCGAAATCTCCATTCATACTCAAATATTCAACAACTACTCGGCATCATGCAGTATGCAAGATTTAATAAGAATAATGCAGTAATAGTTACACTTGATGCGGAAAAAGCTTTTGACAGAGTTGAATGGAATTATTTATTCAGAACACTTAATGAATTTTCTTTTGGTGATATTTTTATTGATTGGGTCAAATTGCTGTATGCATCTCCAAAAGCTGCTGTATCTGTTAATGGTTTGACTTCACAGATATTTTCCTCAGAGAGAGGCACAAAACAAGGCTGTCCCCATACCAGTCTCCTTTACTTTTTGCTTTGATAATAGAGCCTTTAGCTGAAACTATAAGAGTCAGTGACTAGGCGAAGGGCATTTAAACAAATGTCAGAACGCATAAAATTTCATTATACACAGACGATCTTCTTTTATTTATGAAGGATCCATCTAAATCTTTTCCTGCTTTAATTAATCTAATTGATAAATTTAGTTTAGTTTTTCTGGATACAACAGAAATTATGATAAGTCCATGGCCTTACCTCTTGGGAAAATCAGCAGTGGGGATGTTTCAGAATACTTGCCTTTTAAGGTGACTTACAAAGGGTTTAAATATCTTGGCATTTTTTTTTCCAGCCAAGCTCTCTGATTCAACTAAATATAATTTTGTACCTGTTGTTACTAAAATCAAACCGGACCTTCAAAGATGGATGACTCTACCAGTCTTTATTAGGCCAGATTGCAATTATCAAAATGAATGTTTTGCCACGCCTACTGTATCCAATTCAGATGCTACCTACCCGTATCCCATTAAAGTTGTTTAAATTAATAAAGAGTGCATTTTGAAGATTTGTCCGGAAAAATAAGCGTCCCAGGATAAAATTACAAAAGCTCCAATCTCATATAAGAAAGGATGGGTTAGCCTTACCTAATCTTATTTATTATCACTGGGCCTCACAACTGACATTTATCGCAGACTGCGTAAAAGGCAATGAGTTTTCCTTTACAGATCTGGAAAGTATAGGTCTAGATAATGTTTCAATGTCAGACCTTACTTTTGTATGTTCGAGGAAGTTACAAATTAAAATGAAGGACAATTTTATAGCTACAAATATATGCAAGTCTTTGAAGAGCATACGTAAACATTTTGGACTTGGTCAATACTTATTTTAAGCACCCATTGCAAATAACCCTGACTTTAAATATACTTGTGTAGATGGGGCGTTTAGAGATTGGAAGGCTGCTGGTATCACAAAAATGGATCATATGTATCTGGGTGATGCATTTAAGTCTTTTCAGCAACTACAGGAAGAGTTCAATCTCTCTCGAACACACTTTTACCGTTACTTACAAATCAGTAGTTACTTAAACTCTATTCCATATTACAAAAGTGGCAGAAAGCTTAATATTCTTGATAGTCTTATCACAAAAGCAGCAACTATTAATAAGAAAGTGATGACCTATATATATGACCAGTTGCTTGTGAATTATTAGACTACAATGAATATAAGAGATAGCTGGGAAAAAGACTTGGGTATTCACCCAGATGACCACACCTGGTGTAAAATTGTGTATAATGCCAAGAGAATTACTAGATCTGACAAATCACATGAAACACAATTTAAGATAATTTATAAACTGCATGTGACTCCTGAAATACGTAGTAAATATGACAACTCATGCTCCGCAACATGCAGGAAATGTCAAAAACAACTAGGCACGTACTTTCATTTAATATGGTCATGTCCATTGATTAAACAATTCTGGTCTACTGTTCAAACAGAGATAGATAACCTCCTTGGCATCAAAATAGTAATGGATCCTAAACAGTGTATTTTTGGTATTAGCCCCTTTTGCTTTTCCTTGGCTGGTCCAAAGGTAAATTGTTAAATATCATGTTGTATGCTGCACGCCTTGCGATACTGCAGGTTTGGCTTGATGCACATCCTCCTACAATATCTATATGGTTCTCGCACCATGTGCTCACTGTTATCACATGTGGCTGTGAGACTCTTTAGGTTGAAGGAGTGTGAGTGTGTGTGACGTGATCCCAGGTTATAGAAGATGGTTAGTTGCATGCAAACACCCTGAGTCTGTGTGAAGCATTATTAATCAAAATGAACCATGTAGCAAAGCACACTGCCAGTAACCTGACCTGAGATCACAATAACACCAACAGTGAGCAAACAGATTGAACACGTGCATTACATTAACCAGAGTTCAAAGTCCTGTACTTAGCCTTGCTATGCTATGCTGTGTGCTATCTAGGCTCAGTTGAACATTACCAGTCTTTGAAGAAAAGGTGCTGGTAGTTCCTTGGCTGATTAGCCAAGCAGGGAAAGGTTGTAATTCCGATATTCAACAATGCTGTTCTTGCTGTGCAAAGTCTTGTGAAGCAGCTGAAGGAAACTGGTCACTCCTTTCCTTTGCAGGGACAGCAGCTTGGCACCAACTTAATTTGTGTTCCTCAGATTGTGGTGATAGCTGGCAAGCTTTGCATCGCAGCTGCTGGTGCTAACTGATCTGGAATACTAGCAGAACCTTGTGTCGCTGCAGTTAGGAGAAGTTCCTTGGGCCTGCTGAAATGTAGTTTGCAGTTCTAAGCAGATGTTAGGCCCAGAAGAATCCAGGAGAAGATAACTCGAGGGCAGGCGGTCCCATGGTGTGAGAGGGGAGAAGAAAGAGAACAAAGGAGGAAGTTGGAATTTTGACTATTTGGTCAGAGGGGGGGTCTGTCATTGTGACCAATAGTAGGCCAAAGCTGAATTTGCACCTAGGTGTGAAGATTAGGGAATTCTGAGAGAACTGAATCTGTTCATCCACAATGCACAATGAACAACAAGATGATGCACATACCTCAGTGTTATCTTTGACAGAATGTATCATATAAGGATTTGCAAAACAGCAAAGAAAAGAAAAGAAAAGACCCAAATCCACTGTGAAACAGCCTATTAGACGGTGGGTCGGGGTATATAGTGTTGGAGAATGACAAGCACATTCTGTCCTCACTTTAATTTCACTCTACATGTTTCTGCTCTGCAGCCAGAGTGTCACCTCCACCTCCACCTACGCTGGGCGGACAACCCCTACGTTTCCGGGACTGTCCACACCAAAGACTCTGCTCCAGGTCTCATCATGGGCGCTGGTAAGTCTATAGAGCAAAAACAACTTTTTTATTGACTGTGTTACCTTCTCTCCAAATGACATTTGTGCATCTTTTTTATTTTTTGATACATTCAATGTTTCTGGTTGAAACATCGTACAGGAATGATCTATGTCTACAGAAGCAGCAACAGAACTTTCTTTTTAATAATGACTGAAAGAATTTAGCACTTGCCTATAGTGAAGAATTATAGCCAAGTGGCAACAAAACGGTCACGATCATTTTCACAATAAAATTCATGACATTTCTTTTCGATTAAGTTTTTTTTTTTTTTTAGTTTGTTTTCCTCTACTTAGAAAAACAGTACACCAACAGCATAGAAACAAATGCATGTTTATGGCCCCTACCACAACTCATTCTGAGTTGTTGTGAGTTCACCTCGACAACCAACAATTGCTACTGATTTTTCAGCCATTGCTCCATATGAGAAGAAACTGAGATACAAAGACATAACCAGCACAATTATATAATGTACTGCGAAAGATACGATGCCAAAAAGCACTGTTCAGTGCTTCAAAAAGCTAATGACTGTCATGAATGCTAAATACACTCTGCCAAACATCAGCGGCTCAGCTGTACACAGAGTGGAGGATAAAGGTGGAGGAGCCGCTCAGATATGATATGTGGTCTGGTCACACATCCGAACCAGATCAGGTCTTACAGAACTGGAGGCTAATAAAGCTGAACTGAACAACTAACTAAAAGCTCAAGAATGTGCAATATTCACAGTATATACAGTAGCATAATCATCCTCAACATTAAACTTTTTATTATTTTCTTTAATCAATGTTCAGTTCAGTATACTACCACTGAAGTGTTTGAGACATGTTTGAAACAAGCAATTTGTTGTACTATTTTATAATTTTATTTGTTCAATGTTTAACATAAAGCCATTTGGGTGGTTGGTTCTTTTTAATGTTTGTCTGTTTTATCTGACAATGAATAATTGTATTTCATAAGCCGTAACTAACCTTCTGGTTTGTTTTGGGTTCTGTCCTAAGAAGAATACCCTTAAAACTCTAAATTCAACATTATGATTATTGTAATTATGTATATAGTTATAATTATCGATATCAATCAATAAAAAAACATATCGTGATAACACTTATGGCCATATCGCCCAGCTTATTGTAGCCCTAATTTTTGCAAAGAGAAAAGAGATTCACACTGTGCAGACACTGAAACCCAAGCAATACTAGGTCCCAAGAATAAAGACAAGCAAGCAGCTGTGCTCTTTCACAGTGTATTGTTTGGTTTGACTGTTTTCCAACTGTTTAACTGTGATCTGTATTGGATGTCACCAATGCAGAACTGATTGACAACCTGCTGCTCAGCTCAAATTTAAAAGATGGGATTTTTTTGAGAAACATCAGATAATTGTTTTAGTCCAGATATGGCTAAAATTGCGTTAGAAGCTTGGTTGATTTTACTGTACGCAACATCTTTTCTGATGATGATTATTTTTTTAAGTTGAATGAAGCTATTAGAATCAATGTACAGTAATAGCTTTATCATTATTACCTAGCGGGTTATTTTAATAATACTTGGTTTTTATGTGATGCAGTCTTTTATTTAGTGTGGATATTGCTGTCTCTGTAGACTCTGTCACATCATGCAAAAAAGACAAGCTTTAAGAAGGACAGCTGAAGTCCAGCATCCAAATCCAGAATCCAAAATGTAAGTAACAAAGGGGCAGGTGACAAATGGGCAGTAAGCAGAATCCAGGAAACCCAACAGTAATGCAAAAGAAAGGACAAACTCTTAAAACTGTGGAGAACAAATCAGGAACACAGGGAACAAACAAGGACTCTCAGACACAGGAAAGCACATGACTGATGTATCTGGACAGCAGCACATTCCGAGCTATAATTTAACCATGACAAGTTGCTTCTCCTTTCGTGATTTAAGGAATGTGGACGGTGTTGGGTTTACAGGTCCAGGGGTCTCCGGAGTCATTATTTACCTGTGTGTGTGTGTGTTAAAAGTTAGCTAGTAGATGGGGCCACTACAGGGTAATTAAACTGAGTTTGACCCTAATGCGTGATGGTTGGAGTTGTCTGAACGTTTACATTTCCAGAGAAGGACAGAGAAGTCCCAAGAAGTGTCAACAGCAGACTTAGGTAATTTATAGAGAGAGACCAACTCCTCTTTCGCCTGTAGGATAGATGGAGCCTCAATCCACCAAAGTGACCAATTAGAAGAAGTCGGTAGGTGCGAGCGAAAGGGACTCTAAAAGGCCCGTACAGGCAGACAAAGTTGGATGGTTACTTGTAGATTCCCGAGATCAAAGGTTAGAGAGGATTTCTGGTAGAGCAGAGGGCAAAGCTTTAGGCAGATGTCAGATATTTGTGGAACACTGAGTGCGGCCGCCCTGGTTCGGATACAGTCTTGAGATCTGTTTCAATAAGGATTGCTCTACCATTTCACCCAGCCTTGCCTCCACAGAATTCTTTTATCACCTAGCTACACGCCGCCTACATGCTACCTTTGAGGAAGACAGCCCTGAAACAACAAGACGCAGGATGCTTATGCTCTGCTCCCAAATTTTTTAACTGGACCGACATGCTCATTTGGATAGTTTCACTTATATTGCAAAAACAGTTCAGTTCAGTGAAATGTGTTCCCGAAGACATTTTAGACTGAGCCAATATGAAATTTACAGCTGTTTATTTTGCTAACAATTTGGCACTGCTTTACAACAACACAACACAGTCTCTTATAGCCAGTACATGATGTTCAGAATTGCAATTAGTGAAATGAACTTGTAAACTATTAGTACTTATACATAAACAATAAAAGCACAGATATGATGAAAGTGCATGGGCCTTAAAAGACACAACAACAAAAAACACATAATACATAGAAACAATTAAACTTGCATTTCACCGTGATTTTGTTCTTGTCCTTTTGGCCCAAACATTTGAAATAATGGGAACATTCCCCAGAGTTAATTCTGTCCTCTCTGCCATCTTGCTACATTGAATTAACTGGATATGCATGCTTCTTTGATTTGATTTGATTTTTGTTGTGACAAAAGGAAAGGAAAAGAGTAATTTTACAGTAATGGATGAAAACATAATATCAGATTACTTAAATTGCAGAATTAAGGTGTTATGTTACTCGTTACAACAAAAAAGTAATCTAAGTACTCTCACAGATTTCTTTGTGCCTAGTTAACCCCGACACTGATCATGACTAAAATAATAAACTGGACTAAAACTTTGGATTCTGAGTGTGGAGAGTTTAACCCACAATAGTACATTTCTAATAATCATAGTCAAGCTTCATTAAAACAACATTATGTAGATATTGGCATTTTGTGTGATACCGTGCCAGTTGCTGCTGGATTGGAATCACTGGGCCACATGATATGGAAGATATGGAAAACACTGCAATTATTTTGTATTAATATATTTATGCTAAGTAATTTAATATCGTCCCTAAATCAATTTCCAGCCATTCAGCGCAAGGCTCTGGGAGGTGAGCTAACCGTTCTCCTGCTGCTGACACTGGGTGAACCTCAGTAAAGTCACGGCTTGACCTGAGTGAATATCCACCAAATATCCAACTTAAAACTATTTTAACCCCAGTTCGATGGGTTGCCTGTTGCAGCCTTTGAATAGGATGACAAAGATTTCAGTTGCTTAACTTAAATGGTGACTTGTAGAAATTATACAAATTAGCAGTAATGACAACAATAATCGATTTCAAGATAATTTAGGGTGTAGTGCTTTCACTGTGTGCAACTTAAATTCACCATTCGCCCGTGATATTAAACCTACAAAAATCATGTCTTTCTTTTTTTTGCGGCAGCGTGGAAAATCCAGCAGCAGAATGCATATAGGGGAAACACTGACACATCAAATAACCTTCTGCAACGATTGCTCTTTGGTTGAGCTCTGCTTTGAATAAAGTTCTGTCGTGACAATGAATGGACTATTCGCGGAGTAACATGAAGACATGAATCAGAGGCACAAAAACGGTGGCCGGTCATTAGGTTTACCAATACCCGACCCTTGCCACACACATATTTACCATTTGTTTTTAATATATAGATCTGATATCAAAATAATGATACTATATATATATATACATATATATATATATATATATATATATATATATATATAGATATATACGTATGTGTATGTATATATATATATATATACATATATATATATATATATATATATATATATATATATATATATATATACATATATATATATATATATATATATATATATAATATATATGTATATCGTCTCTATGTGTGTGTATATATATATATATATATATATATATATATATATATATATATATATATATATATATATATGTGTGTGTATATATATGTATATATATATATATATATGTGTGTGTATATATATATATATATATATTATATATATATATAACACCACACACATATATATATATATATATGTATATATATGTGTATATATATATATGTGTATATGTGTATATATATATATATGTATATGTGTATATATATATATGTATATATATATATATATATATATATATGTATATATGTATATATGTATATATATGTATATATATGTATATATGTATATGTATATGTATATATATGTGTATATATGTATATATGTATATATATATATATGTATGAATGTATATATGTGTATATATATGTATGAATGTATATATATGTGTGTATATATATAAACATGTATGTATATATATATGTGTGTGTATTTGATCCCTGATTGGGATGTAACGTCCAATTCTGATCGAGTCTGAAACCACGTGATTGGCCCCGTTTTCCCATCACGTAATTGGATCGGGACATCCCTACCTTATATACCTGGCTGTGTGCTAAAAACATGTGCCGAAGGAGGAATAGATGAAATACATGTACTTTATTTATTATTTTTATTTTATTCATTTATTTCTGCTCAGGGTCATATTTTCTTCATATTTAACATAAAAATGCAAACAGAAGTAAACATCTGTACGCACATATGTTTTTAACAGCCATTTTTTTTCCCCCTTATAAATCACCATTTGACTTTTTAAAATATCATGGTGGCCCGGATACAAGTAGTCTGTGACCCCTTGTTTAAGTCATCTTTTTCTTTGTTTTTTAAATATTGTGATAGATATATAATGGACTGTTTATGTTGACAATATAGGACTGTGAGTTTTTCGTATTGTTATATCACTAACTTAAAAAATAATGATCAATTAAATCGTACATCAAGGGTAAGTATGCAAAAATGTGGCAGCATGTGTATGTGGCTGTGTTTTTATATTATATGCCAGAATGTGAGTTTGTGTGTGTCAAGCTGTGTGGTTTGTTTTTATCTACAGCATCTACAATGACACTCCCATTTTATGCCAACAGTCCACATGGCTGAACTAAAAGTGTCACTCCTCCAGAGACAGACCTCCATTTGCCCTGAGAGGAGCCTTGACACAAGTGGTGCTTTTTGTCTGTGCAGTGGTGGAGTATAAAACAAGACATGGCTGGGCACTCTGACACACAGACGATTCCGCAAAGCCACCAGCAATTTCACTTATTGAATTCTTCACTGTGTTTGTGCGGAAGGTTTTTCCTGACAGTAAAGAAAAAAAACAAAAATAACAACCAGAAGTCCTGAAAAGAGAATAAGTGAGCTGCCTGTGTCTGATTTTGAGATAGGGGAAATAAGCTATCTCTCTGTCCACTGGGGAAGTCTCCATTCCTTTCCAAAATGTTACAAAAAATACTTGTGGTAAGTTGAAATCATGACTTTTTAAACGGAAAGTCTACCACATTTTTAGACTTTAACTAGAGGAAATGGGCTTTGATAGGATCATATCAGGGCAATGAATGATATGCATGAGAGAGAAGTCAGTCACTGGGCTGCTACCAATGTTTTAAGGTTGTGTATTGTATTGTGTAACATTGTGTTTTGTTTTGTTTTTTAAAATTGAAATATTCAGAGTGATCATATAACAAAAAAATGGATGAATCCTGATACTGTATGCTTATAGATAAAGGAGTGATAATAACACAATACATGATTTGAATTCCTTAGATATAGTTATGCAATGTTCTAAGCAGACCAGATTACATATAGCAAAATATATAACGCTCATTACAGCCGTAAGAGACTTGAGACTTGACTTGGGCTCGAGATCTGGGTCTAATGAACAGTCTTTGCTCTAAGTCTGGCAAACTTCACGTTATTCCCTCTCTCTCCCTCCCTCCCATTTCACAAAGGTGTGGCTATTGATTTAAGGTTGTTCCAGCACTTTTTTTCTCAAAGTGACAAAATAAAATGCTAACAGTTTTAATAATCCTGTTGAAAATGTTAGCTGTATTGCATGTTTTGAACAAAGGTTGGCATCTTCTTGTCAGCAAAGACTTGCAAAATAAGAATTTTAAAATAACACATAATAGGTTTCATTTTATTTTTAATTTTTTTATTTTGAAGCAGTTGTATGAGATACACTGTCACTTTTGTTTTTGACATTTGAAATATTCCTTAAATTCCTATTCCGAAATTATCAGCCAAAGCCAACTCTTCTTTTCTTTTATATTTTGGCTAATTGTATTTTTTTGGGGGGGTTGGTAGACTTTTCTGAGGCCTTTTCCCATTTAGAAAATTGTTAACAAGAAAAGCAAAGAAAGAAAAAAGGATAAAAAAGAATATTCAATTCTTCCTCTTTCCTTCAGGTAACCTTGGCTCCAAGCTAGTTGAATATAAGGAAGAGATGTACATCACTTCAGACTGTGGGAAGACGTGGAGACAGGTAAATCATGCTGTCCCTTGATGCTTGTTTTTTCCCTCGACGACGTCTTTCTTTGCTTTTCCCCTCTTAATCTTCTCTATGGGTTACCTCTGCTCTCATCAAAGCTACACAACTGAGGAGATATAACATCCAGTGTTACATGTTTAGTTTTCTTTTACGCGACGCTGTACACCAAAGTATGGTCTGAGCTATTTTTGAATCTTTTTCAAGAACTAAAATACATTAAAAATGTTCTGCTTTTCATGATTTGAAAGAATATCAATCCAAACCTTTTTATGTCACACATTTCAAGGTTTTTGAGGAGGAGCATCACATTCTCTACTTGGACCATGGTGGGGTTATTGTTGCCATCAAGGACACCTCTATTCCCCTTAAGATACTCAAGTAAGATCCCTGTTATGTCTCCATATCCATAGCAATTATTTCTGCTGTGAAACCTCATCTGAGAGAGTGAAACTATTGTTGTTAACTTTTTATTCAAACAAATTAGTGTCATCCACCTCTGATATGATAGTTCTCTTTCATAACATTTTTCTCGATGTCTCACTATGGGATGCACGCTTCACAGTAATCTCATTATGCCAATCCTGATGGGCTGGTGAACATGTCCGTCCGCCTCAGGTAGTCCCATCTACCATAAATAGCACATGCGGATGGCACCACGTTATTCAAACACCTCTTCTCACTCGGAGCATATCTCGTGTCCAGGGCTAGCTAGCTAAACTGTCAACAGACAGGTCTTATTTAGCTTCTGTCGCTGGGCACTATTAGCCTTGGATATATTTTCTGCTTCGGATCGAACCTAGTGCCTTTCTTGCCCTCCACGGCTTGGTTAGCACACTAACCCTAACTGCCTCGACTCCCTGCCTGCACACCAGCTCGCGAGGAATGGAGGCTATAACCCCTCACACCAGAGGGCACAGAGACTCTGGGGCCCGACTCTGGCGTTGCGGGAATAAGATATTGAGTAAGGATCCACACCAGGTCTGCTCGAGCTGCCTGGGGCTTGAACACGCCACACTAGCTATCAACGTCCCCGGCTTGTGTCAATGCTGTGCGGTGTTCACCGTCAAGAGTCTCCGCAGACGGCTAGCCCGCTGCAGTGGCATCATCGGAGGCCAGCACCAGCTGGGGCTCCGAGCTCGGCCTAGCCGCGGTTCCCACACAGGAGGAAGACGTCCTGTAACTGGACTATGGGGACGATGAAGATGGTGCCTCAGAACTCCTCATATCAGAGAATGAAGAAGAGGATGACATATCCATTACTCCGGCCCGGGATTGCGCAGCCCGCAGCCTTCGCCGCTTCTTGGGACGGAGGTAAGAATAGCACACCAGCTTCTCCCCTCCCCGACTCGGACATGGTCGACGTGTGCAAACACACCGCTGCCCGGCTGGCCATCCCTTGGCCCGCTGTCGTAGCTGAGACCACCAGATCCCGCGACGGGGGGAAGAGGCCACGCAGTACAGGCGGGAGGATAAGCGAAGGGGGCTATGGTTCTGCAGGAATGAGCGCAGTGACTCAACCTCGCCAACCTGTGGCATCCTGATCATGCCCATTGTCCCGGAGGAGATTTTTGGTTCCGCGTTGGCTTCGATGCAACAGCGGTGTGAAGCTAAAAAGAAGCCCCCAGCTCCCTCTCCACCTGCACAGCGCAAAACCTTCATGCAGGCTGCTTCCCAAGGTTTGCAATTTAAAGTACCTAAACTGTCAAAACCCCAGTCCACCCCACCTTCACTGCCCGGTCAGGCCGGCTGGTCCAAGAAACCCTCAGGCCCCAGCTGCAGCTCCACCAGCACAGCCCACGCAAGCTGCCATCAACCAGGCGAGGAAGAAGAAGAGAGCGGTTAGGGTTAGGGTTAATTAATGTTAAAATTGAAATTAATGCTCTCAAGTAACTTCATTATGTGTATATGTTATGTAACTAAAAGGTTTTAGGAAATAGGGTGTCTTTAAAAATGGACAACGGCTAAGAACTCATTCAATCGTGCTTGATGAATGGATCTTGGACAACACTTCAACATGGGCAACATTGTTTTCCGCACAGTTAGATGTTTTTGTTGACTTTTTATTCTTAGACTTAAACATATTGTTTTCAAGTATTTAAAAAAATATTTTTGGTTTTCCGTTGCAGTTTGGTTAAGTTTAGGAAACAAAACTAACTGTTTATGTCCAGAAAAAGATAGTGGTATGGATTAAAATGACAGTTTGACATTTCACTTTTGGTTTCACACAAGAAGCTGCTCTGTAGTCTTATGTTACGGCAGTGGATAATTCTATATTTTTTGCCAGATGACAACAGGGTGTGGCTGGGGTAGGTGTTGGCTCATCACCTGTAACCTCAAACAGAGAGGACTAATAGACAAGTGCAAGCCGATATGGGTATGCGTATCAGGCACACAACACTTTGTAATGACATGAGGCACTGACCCCAGGTTAAAAACCAGGATTTTAGGGAGTCCCATGGCTCTTTATTCTACTTCACCTGACTTTCTTTTTTGCTGCCATAATAATAACTACAGCTACTAGAGGTTGCCACCTAAGAAGAAATTGAAATATATAGTCATAATTCAGTACATGAAGTCGCACAGTCTAAAATAAAGCATGAGACATCACTATCTCTGACAAACCAGTCCATCAAAGCCCAAAATATGAGTGCATGGAGTTTACCGACAGGCATCAAAGCTCCACATGAGCTGAGCACATTCCATATATTTAGAGCACAGGGAAATCAGTTAGTTCCCCAGTACAGCACTGTACTCTTCAAAATAATTTAAGATCATCCACATCTCTACCCTCAGCTCATACAGACAATATCAAGCTCAGTAAGATGTTATTTTATCGACCTTAAAAAATAAGGAAGAATTAATGAGAAACCATAGATAAGGAAGTACTCAGAAAAATATATATCACCTAAATCAAAAGACCTTTTATATGGGCCCTCATAGGTCTCTTGGTGAACAACCGTGGAGTGTTGTCCTTCACATTTTTCCGTCCTTCATGCCTCAACTGAATCAATAACCCTAAAGGCCCTGGCAGTGCAGTGGAAAAAATCTCATAATCAGCCATGGTAAGCAGTGAAGGGTCTTTCTTACAGAAGAGTGCTCTGTAAGAAAGACAACTTCATGGCAGTGAAATGAGCACAATTTATTACAGCAAATAACCATAATGTTACTACATTATCAGGAGGTGAGACTGCTGGTCCCAAAATGCTTTCCTAGCCAGCATTTGGAGCAAGAAACTCTTGTCTTATTGTCGTTAAATAGATAGATAGATAGATAGATAGATAGATAGATAGATAGATAGATAGAATTACTTTAATGATCCCAGACTGGGAAATTATTTTGTTACAGCAGTAGTGGGTCCGCAAATAAAACATTTCATACATAAATAGAATCCAATATATACATAGTGTATATATACAGTGCACAGTGTGCTATAAACAGTAAACAATAATAATATATACAACAAAACAAAATATGCAAAATATACTATAACAATAATAATATATACAACAAAACAGTAGAGAGACCAGAGTTCTCTGTCAGGCAGAGGTGAGAGAGTTATTATATAAAGTGATGGATTGTGGCAGGAAAGATTTCCTGTATCTATTGCTACGACAGCGAAGCTGAAGCAGTCTTCCGGAGAAGGTGCTCCGCTGTCTGACCAGTGTGAGTTGGAGAGGGTGGAGAGGATTATCCATGATGGATAACAGTTTTTTCAGTGTCCTCCTCTCCACCACAGCCTCCAGAGTGTCCTGTTTGCAGCCAATCACAGAGCCAGCCTTCCTGATCAGTTTGTTGAGTCTGTTGGTGTCGCTGGCTCCGATGCTGCTTCCCCAACAAACCACAGCAAAGAAAAGTACACTGGCCATCACAGACTGATAAAAGATCTCCAACATCTTGCTGCACACGTTGAAGGATCTCAGCTTCCTCAGGAAGTAAAGTCTGCTCATCCCCTTCTTGTAAACAGCTTCAGTGTTAGATCTCCAGTCCAGTCTGTGGTTGATGGTAACACCCAGGTACTTGTAATCCTCCACCACCTCCACATCCTTTCCCAGAATGCACAGAGGTTGGAAAGCCGTCTTCCTTTTCTTCCTGAAATCTATCACCATCTCTCTGGTCTTGCTGATGTTCAGCCGCAGGTGATTCTATCCAGTCCACTCCACAAAGTTGTCCACCAGTGCCCTGTACTCCTCCTCCTGTCCCTCACTTATACACCCAACAACAGCCGAGTCGTCAGAAAACTTTTGCAGGTGACACGACCTGGTGTTGTACCGAAAGTCAGTGGTGTATAAGGTGAACAGGAAAGGAGACAGTACAGTCCCCTGTGGAGCTCCTGTATCACTAACCACCGCATCAGACAGAACACTGCCCATACGGACAAACTGTGGCCTGCCTGTCAGGTAAAAGTAATCCAGGAGATCATTGTGTCGTCTACACCCATCACCCGCAGCTTCTCCCCCAGTAGCAGTGGCTGAATGTTAAAAGCACTAGAGAAATCAAAGAATGTGATTCTCACAGTGCCTCCTCCACCATCCAGGTGCGAATGGGCTCGTTGCAGCAGGTAGATGACAGCGTCATCAACTCCCAAGTGGGGCTGGTAAGCAAATTGCAGAGGGTCTAGCAGGGCTCTCACCTGCGGCCTCAGGTTGGCCAAAACCAGTCTCTCCAGCACCTTCATGACGTAAGATGTGAGGGCCACTGGTCGATAGTCATTGAGGTCTGATGGTGTCGACTTCTTTGGAACAGGAACCAGGCAGGAAGTCTTCCAAAGCACCGGTATTCTCTCCTGACCCAGGCTCAGGTTGTAGAGGTGTAGGACAGGAGACAGCTGGCTGGCACATGTCTTCAGGATCCTGGGGCTGATACCGTCAGGGCCTGCAGCCTTCTGCTGGTGGAGTCTCTCCAGCTGTCTCCTAACCTGGCCTGCAGTCACAGTCATGCGGGGGAGGCTGCCGGTGTCTTCAGTGGAGGACGAGGAGGTGGAGGAGGAGGTGAAGGTGGAGGAGGAGGAGGTGAAGGTGGAGGAGGAGGAGGTGGTGGAGGAGGAGGAGGAGAGGTGCTGCAAAGGAGAGCTCACATCAGGGGAGTGAGGGGGGAGGGGAGGAAGCATTTGGGGCAGGGAGGGTGTGTGGGGGTCTGGAGGTGTCAGGGAGACGACAGAAGGCTGTGAGCTGAACCTATTGAAGAATCTGTTCAGCTCGTTTGCCCTCTCCAGGCTGCCCGATGACTGTCTGCCACTCACCTTACACCCAGTGATCTGCTTCATACCAGTCCACACATCCCTCACACTGTTCCGCTGGAGTTTGGCCTCCAGCTTCCTCCTGTAGGCGTCTTTACAGGCCCTCAGCATATCCCTGAGTTCATGCTGCACTCTCCTCAGTTCTTCCCTGTCTCCAGACCTGAACGCCCTCTTCTTCTTGTTAAGAAGGACTTTCAGGTCATTGGTGATCCACGGCTTATTATTAGGGAAGCAGCGTACAGTCCGGGTTGGCATGGTGGTGTGTTCACAGAACCTGATGTATTCAGTGATGCAGTCGGTCATGCTGTCGAGATCCTCTCCATGTGGCTCAACAAGTGCATCCCAGTCTGTCGACTCAAAGCAGTCCTGTAGTGCGTCAGCAGCCTCCTGAGTCCACCTCCTCACGCTCCTAGTGTGGACAGGCTGACGCTGAACAAGAGGCATATACTTAGGGGTCAGCAGAACCAGGTTGTGGTCAGATCTTCCAAGAGGGGGGAGGGCTGTGGGACTGTATGCATCCTTAGCATTTGCATACAACAGATCTAGTGTGTTACAGTCTCTGGTGGGGCAGTCAACATACTGGTGAAATGTTGGAAGGGTTTTGTCCAGTGAGACGTGATTAAAATCCCCAGTGATGACAATAAATGCATTAGGATGCTGCGTCTGTATCTGGGCAACAGCGGAGTGGATGACATCACAGGCCAGCGCTGCATCAGCTGAAGGAGGAACGTACACACCGATAATGACGGTGGACGTGAATTCCCGGGGCAAATAATAAGGCCTCATCCCCACAGTCAACAGTTCAATGTCCGGGGTACAGAGACGTTTCTTCACGTGAACATGTCCGGGATTACACCACCTCTCACTCACATACAGTGCCATCCCTCCTCCTTTCTTCTTTCCGCTGCTTGTCACGTCCCTGTCCGCCCGAACAGTGCTGAAGCCGGGAATCGGCACGCTGTGGTCCGGGATGTGTGAGTGAAGCCATGTCTCCGTGAAACACAACACACTGCACTCACGATATTCACTCTGAGCCTTTATCAGCGCGGCGAGCTCGTCCGTCTTGTTCCCCAGAGACCTCACGTTTCCCATGACGATCGCCGGTACAGCCGGTCTGTGTCTCCTCCTCTTCACCCTCCATTTGACTCCAGCTCTGCAGCCACGGCGTCTCCTCCGCAGCTCCTTCAGGACCTCAGGCCTGGTTCCAGGCAGCAGTGCAGGTTCACACAGCGCAATCAGCTGGTCGCGTGTGTAAACAATGCGCTCAGTGATGCGCTCCTGACCCTCCGTTGCTAGGGCTAGCAAAACCATCACAAAAAAAAGTGCCATAAAAGTTTAAAAAAGAAAAAAAGAAAGGTGTTCGTCTTCTCTCAGTCTCTGGAGAAGAGTTGCCAAACGTTCAGTGAAAATCAGTACAGAAATACAACAAAAACTACGAAAAAACTTAAAAACCCACGGGAGCTGCTGTTACAGGCTGCCACCTTGTACGGCGCCATAGCAACTAATGACCCCCACTCAGTCTTTCTTCCAGTGTTATGTGTGAGAGCGACATGTTTTAGCTGTTCTCAAGCCAAAGAACTAATAATGGAATAGCCCTGTTATTCCAGTAATTTTAACATTGATTATTTTTACATCTTCAGTAGCTGTCTCTGTTGGGCACCTGCTTTAATTAGCTGGTTTACTCATCTCTATTGTAGAACTGCAACTTTAGGCTTTCAGGCCCTATATTCAATTGGATTTTTATGGCCAACAATGCCCTGGTGCCCTAAACCGCAGGAAGGCCCAACAATATTCAGATTTACTCTGAAGAAATTATATGATGACAATTTGATATTTTATAGTTGTGTGTGGGAACACAGGAATATGCACTGCTGAAAAAGATCAACTGACATGATAAGGTCCAAAGATGGAAATCTACAATGACCTCACAATTTATCTTGGTGCACCTCGATGTACCAAACCCTGAATTTATCTCTGCACATGGCTACATTTTGACATAGCTCCCTTTTTCACTTTTCATAGTCAAGGGTGAAAACGGCTAATGCTAACGTGGTTCACAGTTGCTATGAGGCAGATTTTATACACAACGTGGTCCAAACATATGAAAGTAATGTTAGCCTAGTTTTTGCCCAAAATTCAATGCAAGAGTGCATGTTATCTTTTCTAGATGGTTATGTGTAACAAACCATTTGGAAAAGGGCAGGGACTTTCAAAAAATACTCAGTGTGGTGATTGGACTAATAGTCTGTCTATCACAATCTATCATGGGCTAACTTTAACGAATTAGATTAGATACAACAGTAGAGCACTACCACCAGCAGAGCCAGCTGTTAAAGCATAGTCTTACCACGGCCATTCGAGAGGGGAGCGAAAACAACCTTTCCATCAGGAAAAGTCTTCAGTGTCTTTTTTTTTCACACTTCAACTGATACAACTGATGCTACAGAGCCACCGCTGTTGTCTAAACTACATCTGTAGCTGCCAGCTGTTCCTCAAAAGAGGCTGATTGGTTCAACCCCTGTGTGTTGGCCATAATCACATAGCTTGAAGCCTGGCAAGATGGATTCACGTTTTTACAAATCCAGCTGCCTTGCCAGAGTTATAAACCAGGGCAGCAATGTTTTTTTTCTCTTCGCATAAAATCTATTGTGGAGTTATGCTTGTGTAAGATAAGCTTTTTAATGAGTCTGTGTTGCCTTCTTTAACCTCCCAGACATAAGTTAGCATAGCTGACAGTAAAGAAGGATAGGACAGGAAGGACAGAGAAAGGGGACAGAGAAAGAGGAATACAGCTATAGACAGAGAGAGACTGAGGACATAGCAGGAGAGAGTTTATAAGAGATTCAGTACTTGTATTGCTAGGATCCATTCTTGACCTAAGATGCCCTGCTGAAATAATTTCAGATAGTTCCCAGCTCCTCTCATAGACTCACTCGTAATTATTAATTACGTAGTTAATTCATAAGTTAATTATGAAAAGCTAGCAGGCTGGGAAATGATGAGATGCCATGGCAAGCATGCTGGTTGGACAGGATTTTGTTACATACATTTATGTTTTATGGTTAGCTGTAGGTAGAGTAAGTCATGTTTAAAGTTTCGTAACAGCAATGAAAGAATGGAGTAAAGGCTGGTGTGTGGCATGGAGCGTAATTTTAAGTTTGGCCTGCTGATCTATTTGATTACAAGGTCATCACTCCATCCATTTCTAATCATTCCTCGGGTATTAGCTGGAGGAAATGAGGTGTAATTGGATGGGTGACTGAGGAAATTGACATGGAGAATGATGTATTTGTCTAGCTGATGCCTTATGGATCTAATGGGTTTGCTCAAGGAT